>NC_083358.1:86263432-86445932 GCF_030254825.1 Meriones unguiculatus | reverse complement strand
TTTGAATTCTTACCTTGACTGACCTAGTTAGTCATTTAACCCCAATACCAATTTTATGTTATCTGATCCTGGAAATAAATGTTATTATAATAGTGATATGCTTTGTAGCTACAGACTACCAAATGGAAATGCCTGAGATGGTGGAACTGCAGCCTATCTAGACAATGTAACTAATGCTGCTCAGAATCCTTTCATTTGCAGCTTTGGGCACTGTTTGTGAAGTTCCCTAGCAGACTCAAGGTGCTCTGAAGTCTTTGCTCCCAGCCCTCATACCTTGTAGCCACATGGCCCTAGACTTTCACCAGCAAACAAAGAGGCAACCCTTTAAAGATTTTCCACAGCCAATCTTTAAAGCAGTTCCCCCGTCTTCCCTGATTAGTATCTTCTTTCAAAGTATACCATCCTCCCAGGTCTTCTCCTGTTCTACTCAGTCTCCCTGAGTTCCAGAGTGGCCTGTTGATTTCCCAACTCTGATTCTGGGCGTCTTTCAAACCCCAACTGTTACCAAGTGTTTCTGCATATTTAATGGGGGTTCCATGTGAAACCAACCAAAGGAACGCAATCATTTTGTAAAGATAAAAATCATTCCAATCCCACAGTATTCCATCCTCAGTGCTAAAATATACAATATGCCTGGAATGCTCCTGTGACTACCCCTCCTCATTTGTGGCAGACACTGGTACTGTCCAATCCCTGGACTAGGTCCTTGGTATTGTGGTCAGTCAAATCCCTGAGAAGAAGTAACTTGGAGGACTTACTCTGGCTGACAGTTTGAGGACATACATCCCATAATGACACAGGAGACATGGCAGCCGAAGTATGACACAGCTCACCCCTTCCACCCGCCTGGAAGGAATGTTCCGATTTGTGGAAAACTACTACACAACATTCTTTGACTTACCTCCTATTTCTGGATCCAGATACTCAGAGAAACAGCATATATACCCAGAGAATAGCTGAGAGAATGAAGAGGATCAAATTCTCTGCCCTTCCAGTGTCAAGTTTCAATATGCAAAGGCTCTATGCACAGTCTCTCATTCCTTTCTTGCTTTTTAAACTTCAACCAACCAAAATAAGATTTCTAGCCAGTCTGCTCCCCAAACTGCCCAAGCTATTCTTGGTAAAGTTGTCCATTAGTTAGCAGACACCGGTTAAGTAGACTCTCCAGGCACTCATTTTGATAAACAGATGTCATAAGCTATATTTAACAACGGACTACCCCAGCATACTTGAGATTTCATTGGTATTTAAGCACTTTTTCTTCTTGTTTTTTTAATAACAGTATTAGCACTTCATATAATCCATGGACGACTATCACCCTATATCTTTGAAAGTATCAAACATGGGCATGGACATTAACTAGAAGTTTATTTGTAACTATGCATTTTTTTTTTTTTTTGCACTAAGGTCAATATGTATAAAAGAGCAGAAGTGAAGGGGACTTTGAAAAGGTTTTCCAGAATAACCTGCAAAGTATAACAAGAGTGGTATCAATGCCCCAGTCTAAGGCACAAAACACAGCCACAAGGTAAACAGTATTTGTATGTGCACAGAAAACTTCTTGGTTTTGTTTTGACTATCCTACTTTGTAGTCCAGGCTGCTATCAAACTTGTGACAAGCCTTCTGCCTCAGCTTCCTAAGTTCTTGAATAACAGACATGAGTATGACAGTCAGCATTGAGAAAATGCCTCATGTTAATCATTTAAGGAACTGTTAAGCCATTAGCCAAGCACCATTTTTTTCTTGTCTCATAAATATCTATGTTCCCATGCCTTGTCTCAGCCTTTCACATGGCTACATGTGTTCATCTGACCCATGAAGCCAACTTTGCCCTTTGTGTGGTTAGCTTTCAAATCTATCCTCTGATCACTATACCTTTCTTTTGGACCTTACACTCTAATCTATTTGACTTTCTGATGGACTTTGCCACTCAATAGCCCAGGTCAGTGCTCTTTCTACATTCTAGAAATAAAACAATAGTAGCAATTATCCCCGACAACTGCATAAGCATTTCATAATTTCCAAAGCACTTTGGCATATATTATCTCACCAGCTGCTTCCTTAATGTAATAGCAGCAGTGGGCAAAAACCATGTCACTGATGACAGCTCTTTTCTGACCTTGGTTTCCCAGCCCCACCTACTCAAAACACCAGAACAGCTGGATGAGAGCTTATTAGAGGCTGGAAGCTGACCTTGTGTGGGGGCCAGGGGCCTGTGACAGCTGTAGCTGCCACCTCCACCTTCTCCATCTCCAAGGGGACAGTGCGACCAGCCAGAGGGTTCATGGCAAACTGCGGGAGGCTGTGTAGAGCTACAGCAAGACTTCTCGTGAACTACAGAGGCACAGCTGAAGGTGGCAGACATCAGCTTGTGGGAAGGTTATCTGCTCTCTGCTTCCAACCCCCACCTTTGTCTGATTTCTCATTTCTTCCATGTATTAGCCATCATTTTGAAAGTTTCAGTGGGTTAATTAAATTCTTCTAGTGTTGATGCTAAGAAAGCTGAAACATTTTCAACTGAGATTGACACTACTCAAGACACAGGCTTCAGTAATGTTTGTTCAGTAACACTCCAATATGTCACAGGATTGCTGTGAGAACATCTGAGAGCTATAATGAGCTAAAAGTCAAGTACAGAGGAAAATGTGTTCCAGACTGCTGCAGATGTTCTCAAATCAAATCATATTTCTGTGAAATGCCATATAGAATATTCAGCTGTTGTAAGATGCAACATGAAAGAACAGTTCCAGTGATTTGCACTGTGTTTAACATTTTTTCGTTAGCCTAAATCATATGGAATATAATGTTTTTTTCACCTTTGAATCAATTAATCACAGAATCATTTGATTCTAATAAGTGGCATGAATGAATTTCCTGGGCTGAAAGGAACGCATTCGGTGATTTTGGTAGGACTCACAGCCTGGAAAAGACATTGGCTGAATAAGAGACAGAAGGCAGAGAAGGTTAAGAGCTGACCTATGTGGCCACTCCACCGTGTTCATTCTCCCTTTGGCACCTGAAGATTATGAAATGCCTCATTGTAAGATGACATTGTTGGTACTTGATCCTCTCCTTCCCCCACCTCTGAAAATCAAAAGGAAGCTTAGATGGATGACAAGGAAATGTTCATGTTGATGCACCTTTTCTTACCAGCATCTTCGAGTCCATCACTCAGTTGGTCTCACACACTCCCATAGTCTGGTAGCCTGCATTATCCTCTTGAGTAAATGACATCACCATGTAGAAATTGACACCTCTGGTTACCAAAACTGAAATTAAAAAAAATGCTTAGGTGACATTAGAAAATTCAGCAGAAATTTAATTTCACATTTACTATAAATGCTAAAATGAACAAGATAAGAAATAATAAATGATAGCAGGAAAACAGAGCAGTGAAAAGCTGAATAGCTTACTAGATAATGCACAGAATGACACATTAAACATTCTTTTGACTAGTTTCTTCTTATACCCAATACTGTACTCTATTAAACTTCTGGGTATTTCTTCAAGAAAATAAAAGTAAATATTCAGAGTTTTAATGCAGAGGACCAGGCTATTTTCTAAGAGATTGTGCATTTTATGTAAGACATGAAGGTATAATCATGAAATCTCAACAATATGGCCAACTAAACCAGACTTGAACAGTGACAACATCAGATGAGAAACCAAGTTGGATGGAGGCAATATCAAAAGACCCCACCCCTAGATAAAATTCCACAGGTAATTAATGACTGTTGAAACAGAGAGAAATCCAATCTGCTCTAAGGATGAAACCCATAATCAGTTATCCAATTCCAAGTGCTCAGCCCTAAAAACATATACTTATGAGGAACTCAAATGGACTCAACAGGTTGTATTTAAATATTCTTATGTATGTGCATATGTGTCAGTGATAAACACAAAGAAAACAAAAAAGAAAAAATATGAGACCATTAAAATAAAGAAGCCGACAAAAAGGAATATAGTAAGCAATTTTATTTATTTTGGATTTTAGGAGCAAGGGAAGTCTATACTATTTGAAACCATAACGAGGACAGGAAAATGACCAGAGGGAGGCACAAAGGGATGTTATAGAGTGATATTTTTATTGTCTTGGTGATGAGAGTTGACTACTTACACATATTTGTGTAAGTTCCTCTAATTGTATTTGTGGGAGTCTGCATATTTCACTTACATACATACATACACTTACATAATACAAAGGCATGTATAAATTATGGTAATTTTTAAAAGAAAAACAAAACAACTTACTCTGAAATCAGAGTGTGATGATTTTATAAGATTTATAGGCACAATAAGACATATTTTAAGAACTGCTAAGAAGACATTCTCTACGTTCCAATGACTTTTAATCAGGTAGCCTTTGGGAACTAAAACCCTTGTGAAGTTAACCACTGAAAAAGAGTGACCTGACCGGTTCCCGGATAAAAATCTTAGCTTGAAAGCAGTGTCAAGAAAATGGATGGCTGGGGGCATAAACAAATGCATTTCCCTGTGCCCCCTTTGCCAGCAGCTGGGTATGGAGCAGAAATACTGGAGGCCTTTCACATCAGGGAGGCCGGCCAGACTAAGAAACCAAACAGGGACACATCTGGCCTCTGGAGGAGGGTGTGGGCAGTGGATGAGGCATCCGGATTCAGATAAGAAGCTGCTGCTTAAAGAAGGAGAATTTGATTAGGTCCTTTGGTAGACCTTCAACTGGTTTTGCTTTGTAGGATCAGCCTGTGCCTGCAGCTTCTGTTAACAAAAGCTGGCCTTGCCTGAGGCCAAAACTTCCAGAACACAACCTTAAATTGATTGCTGATAGTGTGTTACATGCCGGGCTGGGCTCTTTGGCCCTTCTGTCCCACCCTTACACAAACAAAACCACTGGGAGATGTGTCTGCAGATTTTAATGCCTTAACATTATTCATCAATATTTCATTTTGAAGTAGCATTCTTAATAACCCATAATAAGATCATAACACTTATAGAACAGAAAGCAAAACATTAGGGGTTGAATTTCCATTCATTCTGGGTACATTTTGTGCATATTTTGCACAATGTAGCAAATTTGTGCAGAGTTAAAAACTATATTTTGATTCAGATATTTTTATATTGAAGCCTCTGCACTTTCTACTATCTAAGATCCATCTCCCAGAAAATGATGACTAGAAACAAGTATCACACATTTTTTTTTCCTGAACTCACAGAGTTTTTGTGACAGATCTGATTTTTGGTACCAATTAGATTTTTACATTATCTCTGGCTTGCATAGAAACCTTGAGTTTATTTTTTAATGATTTAAATAGATGTCTATTCATTCAAGAGTTACTTAGTATTTGTTATGTGTTGTGCTGTGCAGAAGATAATTAAGACTGAGCAATGAACCTAGAGAAATCTTACAGTGATGCAAAATGGTCAATTGCAAAGCATACATTGAATAAAAACCCTCTCATTGTTTTCCAGTATTGTTTATAAAAGTATATATATATTTACATATAGAAAAATGTAGTTACAGCTACATCCCCATTTTACAAAGGTGAAAACTGAGGTTAAATAGGTTTAACTATGCACATAGTTACCAAGATGCAAACCTAATTATGTTTGTACCTTTAGCACCTGAGCACACCTCCTTTCAACACAAGTGCTGTTAATGCTGTCAGAATTAAGGAAACAGAACCCAACATTCCATACCTACCTAAGGGATTGGGAGCATTTGGGAAGAGAAACATCAACTCAGTCCTGAGGGGTGAAAGCAGTATAGGATTTATATAAATATCCTCATTAATTCCATTCCATAGGCGACAGCCCCAGCTAAGTAATCACTTGTGAAGACTGATGCATTTGTATTTATAGTTCAGTAAGAGCTACATGTCTGGTGGATAATTAATTCTATCCCTTGATAACACACAGGCTTTAGTCTCGGTTTCTGCTCTTAGATGGCATTGTCTTTTAGCATAAATCCCATCAAATCTTTTTGAGTTTCACTTCTACATTCCCTTCAACTGTGACGAGAAGATTCTATTAACTACTCCAGCACCTTCCATTAAAGTCTACAAGTTCCAACTGCCAGGAAGGGATAATGAAGTGATAAATTTAATTTGCTACCAAAATATGTAAGGCAGAGATATCTAAGTGAATTTATGGTATTAGCTATGTCTTTCCTCTTAGAATGAAACAAAAGTTTTATGGCAGGTTATCAAAATCCATGTGACAAAAACAAAACTCATATGAATTTCCATGTACAGATAGCAGTTCTGTATGCTCTGTATCAAATTATCTACATCCTTCCTTAGCATTTCTGAGTTCATCAGAAACTAATGGAATTAGTATTTTAAGTATTTTGCTACTGGAAGAAAGCAAAAACTGTAAGCCAATATAAGAAACATTATGTGCATGTGTGATTACAGGTATGCATTTAACATTTTATACACATATTCCCAAAGCTGCAAAATCCATACTAGCTTCAACTCTGAGAGGTTTGACGTCAATGAAAAGAGATGACATCATCTTCTACTTACAATTGTGACCATGACAGTACTTCAGATTGTGTGTGATGCAGAATAAACTTTCACCTCCTTTCTTAACCCTTTGGATTATAGTCATAAACATAATTGTCCCGTACTTAATAGCCTCTTCATTTCTCGTAGACACTGATGCCCACTTCCAGGCTTTCTGTTCCAGTGATCTTTCTGTATCAGGGTCTCGTCATCTTGCATTTTGACAGTACTGTTGGTCTTGCTGTAGCAGAAGGTCGACTGTGCTTCTAAATTGCACTCAGGAAATACACAACCAGGCAAAACCTGCTTCTACTATCCACCGATACATGTGCTCATATTATAAACCAGACAAAGCTGACAGAATCAGTTCTTGGGTATGAGGCTATTTGCCCAAGGAAAGTAGAATTAGTAATCACGATGATGATAAAAAATAGCCTCCCAATGGCTGTTATTTAACATTGTTTGGAGAGCTTTTTATGTTATTTTTACCTTAATACTTATAACAATGTATATCATTATTCTCTCTTTTTATTCTGTCTTGTTGAAAAGAGATGAAGGCCCAAGGCTAGTGAGAACAGAGACAGCAGCATTCCAGCCCTAGACCATAGATGCGCGTGTGTACCACGCTTAGCTGTCACTGTGTGTGTCACTGTATGCAGAGAGCACCATTATTTCCAAGGCTTAGCATTTGAAGCTCAGTCGGCAGACAGCAGATGAGGATTCAATTAAATCTTGAGCAAGATGACAAGATCAGTGACCCTTGCACCTTCCTCTCCATTCCCTGAGGTGCTGAGTTGCAATAGGAACTATCTGGATCACGCTCACCTGTCCATGAACTCAGGATAAACCATTAAACAGATAAATCTGGTTTTTTTTGTTTTGTTTTGTTTTGTTTTGTTTGTTTTTTGCAGATGTGTGTTTCAATTTTCTCAGGCCTTCACCACTGATAACAAGTCACATTGCTGTCCTTCCCACTGACTGGGCTGATTGTCACCATGTGGACCCTCTGTTTATTGATGCATCATGGATCCATCTCTGTCTCCTTCTGTTTTTGCCTCTTGATGTTGGATTTTTTTGTTTTACTTTCAGCTCTTCCCCAACAAATTCATCTTTGGTTATCACTTTGCATTTTTATTTATATGCATATATTCCCCCCACCAATTACCTTAATGAACCTAGTCCTTCTGGCCTGGCGACTCTTGCCTTTGAAAGTGTTGGCGATAAAGGGAGCCAGGGAGTAGAAGAGAGAGAGCCTGCAGACAAAGAGTGGGATGTTTGCTCCTGAGGTCTGCAGAGGCTTCCTGTGGGCTGCTTTGTTCTGCCAGGGTTGGGTATCCCCTCCAGCAGCTGCACTGTCTGTCTAGTTGCATGTGGATGTCTGGCTGGTTGCCCAGCCAAACTGTTGATATGAGCATTGCCTTCTCTTACTCTTAAGTCACCTGAATTTCAGATAAAAATTAGCATTCTAAGCATTAATTGGGTATTTGAATGGAATTCAGAGTCCTTTCTGCTAAGCATCTTCTTCCCATGGGCTTTTAGTGTTCATCGCTGTGCAGAGTACCAGGTAATGACTAATACTCAATTAATGACAGGAAACCCCATGATCTACCAGTCAAGGACTGTAAGATGCTTTTATTATAAATGCAAGTAATGCTTTCCTAATGCAGTTTTTGCTCAAGCATTGTGATGTACGTGTGTCTCCAGAGATGAAAAGAAAACCTACAAATGGCATTCTAAATCCCTCTTGATCTGTACGCAGGTGTTCCTCCTTCCTTTTCCAGGCTTGTATGCTTTCTGTATCCCGGCTTGGAGGCTTTCTTCTGGAGATCCCCTAGAGGATATTTGTCCTTATATACTTGCACTAGAAAAACTCTCTCTGTGTGTCCCTCTCCCCCCAAAAAATTACACACACACAAACCACACCATTTAAACAAACACTTTTAATCTAGTATTTGAGTGTTCCAAGGTAAAAAAAAAAACACCAAGGCAGTATTATGAGCTGAAGTGAGTCAGTAGCCCAGGGCTGAATATAGAGATGGAGTCATCCAGGGTTATTTTGGAGCAAACTCAGTAGAGAGAGTACAGAAAAACCAAACAATGGTCAGGAAAGAAACCCAGTGTGTACACAGCAAGTCCCAACCTTAGTCACCAACAGAGAGGATGCTGGCTTTTTTCATTATGTCAGATATAGACAGAATGTAGATTAGAGCACCATACATATTTTTTAAGGTTTTACATGCTACAAGTTGAAAATAAAAAAAAAAAAATTACTTGTAATGGAACCTGTGACAGCATTTCAAAAAGTATCCTAGTTTATCAAAAGAAAATAAAAGGTGATAACTATGGCAGGCATGGATAGGAGTGGGAAGTTAGCAAGAATGATTCAGCCAGATGGACATAATTTTCTCTTTTGTTACATCTCTAGGCAACAGAAAACATTTCACCTTTGCCTAGCTCATACTAAATAGTTTCATTGTTTAATGTGTCCCCTCAACCTTAGCTCCTAGAGTCAACTGAAAAGCACATTTTCCTGGTAGCCCTATGAGAAAACAGAGACAAGGCTAATTAGTAGTCAGGGTGGGATTTGAACCCAGACTGCAGAATGTCCTAGCCCTGGCACAGATCTCTGTTCCATCCTGTCACTAGAAGGGGACATTTCTGGCAATCACGTGGACCCCCCTTACTGGCATGTGACAGTTGACTAGGACACTGATGGGCGCGGTGGAGAACACTGTTGGCTAGATCACAGGTGTGAGTAAACGCTAGCCAAGTCTCGGAATATTCTTACCTATATAGAATGCTTATCTTGTTTGGAGAAGAGCATTAGACTGAGGATGAGACTTTGGGTTTTCAGAGTCCTTCTGGTTTATAGTTAGGATCACAAATAGATGAATTTGAAACCCTGACATGTAACATGAGCTATCAAAATTCGTCACCCAAACTTGGAACCCCCTCTATTATAATTTGATATTTTTTTTTAAGTAATGTATTTAGAAACATTAAGTGATAGTGGGAGAACCCCTAAAGAAAAGGCTTGGGACAAGATAGTCAGGAACTCGTAATGAAGAATCACAGCCATGAATTTTAGCCTTGGCTGATTTAAAATGTAAGATGTTGATTCGCTCAAGACTATAGCCTATCCACCATTATGCCATAAGAAGCCCTACTATATTAAACAAGTTATTAGTTTAAATGCCTTTCAAGAAACTGTTCAACCTACTTAAGATAATTAACATCCTTCAAGTACGCTATCAAAATTCATATGAAAACCAACAATAAATTTGCTTTTTGAAAGGAATGTTTGTCAGCAGTCCTTCTTCTCAGCAGATGTACATGAACTTGCTGTTCTTCCCCAATAATCTATAATTCAGAGTTGGTACCAATTCAAAAGAACTCTTCACACAATTCATCCAAATTAGTGTGCTTTTACTGTGTGAAGTTTTGTGTAACGCAGGGAGCACCATATTCCCCATGGAGATCATCAGATCTGCTACGCACTCATTGTCTCACTTTATCTGCTCCTACCAGGAAGCTTTCATTAGTTGCTTGCTGATCTTACTCTAGAGACACAAAGTAATTATGCCCAAGAACTACGCAGTGTCAAGAAGTGGAAACTTACAGGAAATGGAGTGATATGTTCTTTAATTTTTGAAATCTAACACTAAGAACACTAAGTAAATCCAGAAGAAGATATTCACCGCGAGTCGCCTTGAATTCTTCTTAGAGGCAAAATATTTTAACTTGTAATCTGCACTAAAACTTTTGAAAAATACAAACTTTCTAAGAAATATTTTTCTACCTGGATTATGTTCTATTGCTGTGACAGAACACCATGACCGAAAACAACTAGCGAGGGAAAGGGTTGGCTTGGCTTACACATCTCCATTATAGCCCATCACTGAAGGAAGTCAGGGCAATGACTCAAGCAGGGGCAGAGGGAATTATGGAGGAACGTTGCCTACTGGCTGTTCCTCCTCAGCTGTTACTCCTCAGCTTTCTTACACAGCCTGGAATTGCCTTTCCTATGGTGGCACTGCCCACAGTGGTCTGATCCCTCCCACATTAGCCGTCACTGGAGACAATGCCCCAGAGACATGGCCACAGACCAATCTAACTGAGGAAACTCAGCTGAGGTCCCTGTTCTCAGGGCTCTACAGTGCTTGTCAACTTGAGAAAAACTGATGCTCACGCCGCTCATGATAACAACTCATCTAAGACACAGCCATCCCATTTTTATAAATTTAAACTTTTAGGGGCTGGAAAGATGGCTCAAGAATTAAGAGCACTTAGTGCTCTTCCTGAGGACCCGGGTTCAGTTCCTGCCACCTCAGTCAGGAATCCCACAAGTGCCTGTAGCTCTAGTTTCAAGGAATCCAACACCCTCTTCTGACCTCTATGGACATCTACACACATCACTCTCTCTCTCTCTCTCTCTCTCTCTCTCTCTCTCTCTCTCTCTCTCTCACACACACACACACACACACACTTAAAATAAATATTTAAATGTAAACTTAGTATCAAAAACTTTCCTAATTCCTGAAGCTCATTAATTCACATATAAAGTTTTTTTAACTAGTATGTTGCAATAAAACTTTTAAAAATAAAAAAAAATCTTCAAATTTTCAGATGAATGATACTTAGACAACATTCCTGTACCCACATTAAATTCTGCTTCACAAATTTAGACATACATATATTGACTCATCTGGAAATTTTTGAGATTTCTGCTTATATCTGGAGAATTTATAATATAAAATATAATTCCTGGGATATGAGAGTTTGTGCATCTGCACTGATAGAAGTTTTGGGGGAATCAATAGTTAGTTGCCTGCCATGGGTTATGGAAACAACAGATAAACTATCAGTCACTTTAAGTGACTATGAGGACAAGAGTGTATTTTTCCAAATTTGATGAAATCTCAGTTTCATTCCACAACTTTAATTTGCTCCTTTTTTCTTAAGAACTCACTTCCTATGAACAGATGCAAGAGAATACAATGAGGCTGCCCTCTCGAACTCATTTCTAAGTTGAAGCCTTGCTTTAATAGCTTGCCCTCCAACATTCATGCTAAAATTTAACCCCTGGTGTACCAGTAGGAAGACATGTGGTTTAGGAGATGGTTAAGTTATAACTGGAACCAATGCATTCTCTAGGGACAAAAGCTGAGGGAAACCATGTCTTCTCTTGCTGCCTCCTCAAGCACGTGAAAGTGTAGCATCTGTTCCCCTGACAGTTGCCGAACAAGATGCCACCTGGTAGACGGTGAAGTGCTCTCCCCATACACCAAAGCTCCTTGAACTTTAATCAAGGAATTTCTCAGCCTTTTTGAAGGAAACATCTCACTGCTTCTAAATGACATAGTGAAGGAATAAAAGAATTAAGAAAAAGAGTCACCCTATTACCTTGTGATATTACTGTTAATAATGACCAGTTGGGAGACTTAAACAATGTATTGTTCTGTTTCCACTTGGAATAATTCTTTTAACTATTAACATGCAATTTCGGCTTTGAACTCAAAGTTAATCATGAAGGACCGTACTTCAACACACCCTAAGTGTCTTGCTTCATGTTGACAGGCACATAAAATCCCACAGCCTCCCCATGAACATGGGGCTTCCAAAAGTGACTGTCCTTCTAGCTCTGAATACAGTAAACCATTAAACCTTTTCCTTCTTTCAGTGTTAACAATATGGCAGATGAGCACCACTTTTCTTTCCCGTAATTACCAGGATGATTTATCTCAGAGCTTCTAAAAGAAAAAGTTTGTAAACACCGTAGATAAGAGTATATACAACTGGCCTATTTGAGACAATCCTAGTAGCTACATAAAAGAAGAAAAGTTCTTGAAGATATTACAGATATGAGAAAAATTCAGCCAATTTAATCACTATTCTGCCGTTCTAAGTTGGATACAGTGCAACAGCATAAATCCGACTTGAGAACCCAGGATGTTTCCACCATTAGATGCCAGAATGCTATCTTAAAATTCAGAACGCTTTGCTTGAGGTCAGCTTTGAGAAAAGATTAGCCAGTTTTAAATATGCTAATGCATTTTATAGGCCATTTTACCAAGTCTGGCAAGGCTATCCAGAAGCTATTTGAAAGACAAATGTGAATACAAACAGTCGCCACCACTGGGCCTGAATTTCTGGTTTCAGAATTTGGTAAGATCTAGACTTCAATAACAAAGGCAAACTTAAAAATAGCAAGTAAAGTCAGACTTCCAAGCAGAGATCACGTTGTTGATCCCACAGCTAGTAGAGGTGCTGATGAGTAAAGAGTTTGGGGCACTACTCTGCTTCCCCTGGGATGAGACCAACCCCTGTGCCAGATTCTCTTTGAAATTCAGAAATTCAAAATAAATGCCAATAAGAGAAGATTCAAGTGCCAGTGAAGTTGTAATTTATTTTAAACTCTAAAACCTAGATCTGAGAAGTAGAGGGAGCCTGCTAAGAAAGGCCATTCTCTTAGAGTGTCCCTCCTGTTTGAAAAGCAAGCTTACCTTAGAAACATCACTGCCTTCAGAAACCTATAGCACTCTAAGCTCACGTATGTCCAGTGAAATATTAAAGAGACAGACATTTTCGACTTTCTTATCAATGTTGTGGAAAAGACACAGTATTCCATCAAGAGATATTGCTAGCATTCCATTATAAAGAAATCAAGAAAAGAATATTCCATCTTATATCAAATTACTGTTTTATAAAATTCTTGAATCTTGAAGGAATTGAAAAGAATCTGTCCGTGTGATTACCTCTTTTTTTTTTTATATTTCATCAATTGTTATGGAGTAAAATTTTGGTTTCATTTCATGCCCTTTGATTAGAAATTGTAACAAACTCATCTTGGGAAGGCTAGCTAACTACCAGAAAGTAACTACAGTGGTTACATTCTCACTAATGTAAGTGTGAAATTCTTGGTTCTGACAGGGAGCCTTTACTTGAATGATAAGATGTAATTTATTTGTCAGGTTATCAGTAACAAAACATGTATCCTTCATTTCTCCAAGATAAAAATGACAGAAAGAAAATCTTGGGATTTATTTAAGTGCCATGGTGAATGAGTAATCATGTTTTTTCTAACTAATAAATAGGTTTATTAATTTCTAATAATATTATTTAGTATTATAATAGTCCGATGCAGACTGACCAAACCTAAGACATTCAAACATAAACAAGAAAAACAAACTTAACAAGATGTGTGTGTGTATGTGTGTGTGTGTATACACATATTCATGTATATAGCAATAAAAGGCAAGAAAAGAGGTTATCAGCTTGAGATTTGGGGGGGGACATATGAGGAGTTCATGGGAGGAAAGCTGGGAGGGGAGAAAAAATGGGGGAAAGTGACAAGATTCTATTTCAATTAAAATGTTAAAAAATAAAATTCAATAAAGAAACAAAATATAATGCTGATTGTGTGTGCGAGCATGTATTATCTATGTGTTTAAGCATTTATGTGAAAACCAGAGGTCAAGTTTGGGTACTATTCCTTAGAAGTACTCCCCCTTGTTTATGAGAACAGGCCTATCATTGGAACCTGAGTCTCAGCAATTCCTCTGAACTTGCCTTCAGGGATTTCAGGATATACTTGTCTCTGCCTATACAACGTGGCTTTTCACGTAGTTGGTTGAAGACATAACTGAGCCCCTTGGTGTCTGCAAAGCAGACACTCGGCCAAGCTGCCTCTCAATTCCTATTTCATTATTACTTCTGAATCATCTTAGAAGGGTCATAATTTCCTGCCTTTTCAAGTCTGATAATCTTACAGTATTACATATCGACTGTTTAAATGATATGTTGCAGAGCGACTGCCCTCTCTATATCTAAGAGCACCAATTGTCATTCGTTTTAGCAGTTAAGTCCTGAGAATGCAAACGTGCAGACTTGGTTCCTTCCTCGGTGAAAAGACGAATGAATGCCTGTGGGGTTATCTCAGCATCTCCTGGGCTATCGCATGCAGAAGTTTTGAGAAAGGGCACGATAGATTCCCTTGCTCTTCTTTGTAGCTTTCTGCTTTCCTGGGTATCACTTCCATTTCATGCTTCTATGTCCTTGAACACTGATTTTTCACATTGTTGGACTGCGGTTTCTCTGTAAAGTTCAACCTCTCTACTGGGTACTCCTCGGACCTGTCCTTAGGCAAAAGAGAGCATCATCTTCTTTCTGGTGTCATCTCAGTTCTAATTTCTGCTTTTCTCTAGACCTTCATTTATTTTTTTTAAGATTCCTTATATTAATTATGTGTATATATGTCTGCTCACTTGAGTGTAGATTCTTGCTATGGCCAAAGTCCTTGGAATCCTTGGCGCTGGAGTTACAAGTGGTCCTGAACCCTCTGATGAGAGTGCTGAGAGCTGAACCTGGGTCCTATGCAAGGGCAGTTTGTGCTCTTAACCACTGGGCCATCGCTCCAGCTCCAGTTTAGACCTAACTGAGTGCTTTTAGATAACTTTTATGTAGTGAAAGAACCAGCAAACAAAGCCAAACAGGAGACAGGCCCATGAATAGAAATGGAACTCTCCAAACGTCATCTGCTATGCATAAGGAATGTGAAGGAGCCTCAAAGAAAGAACATTAATCTAGGTGCAAAACCTTCAGATTGTGAAGTTAAACAATTTGAAGATTCAATTGATCCCACTGTTGTTCTTAAATGTTCATACTCTGCTCTGCCATCTCTAAATCAGAGTAATGAATTCACTGGTTGTCAACAACTTGACATGATTTGTGGAAGCACAAAGGGCCCTGGGGAATTGGACTTGGTATTGTTCACTTCTAAGCTAATAAAGAGAAAACCCTACAATCAAATGCAGTGAAGGGTATAATTGGTGCAATGCTGTTTGCTATCATTGTACTTTCCAGGGTCATTTTTGTTAACTGAAGAATGAAGTAAAACATTTTTAAGTGTTCAGCTCTCCAATAAGAATATATATGGTTACCCTGAGCAGTCAAGTCCAAATACATGATGCCAGATTATTACAGAAGCACCTGTTCAATGGGGCTCATTGAAAAGAATCTCATTCTTCAGTTGAAGAAATACATCACCTGGAATCAACCCATGTCTAGAAAATATATTACTTTTAGCTCCATCTACCATTAAGGATGAATAAAAATGTCAGAATCATAAGAGATCTTATACACATATCACAGGTCTGGTAGTGCTTCTACAACTTGAAAATATATCCATCAAGAAGTATGGGCAGTTTTCATGGACCATAAAATATTTCAGAAGTCACATTCCGTTCTGAACCAAGGAGTATGTCTTTCCCGAGAATGGAGATATCTGATTCTGTCTCATATGTCTGAACTAGTGCCTTGTAACCATAGATTTCATGTCATATCTCCATGAAAATGAAAAGGACTTTCTTTTAGATACACAACTGACTCAATAATCTGAAACTACAAAGAAGGATAACCGGGCACCCATGATCCTCATGGTATGGTGTTAATAAAATCTATGTTATTTGAGGAATGAAATCCCACATAAGCAGATAAGCTTTCCCAATAAGAAAAAGGCAAGATGATGGGAATATACCAAGGAAGGATCTCTGAAGTTGTGAGATAGGTAGAAAAGGTGAGAGGTATTTGAACAAATGCTAAGGCCCGTGGTCATCAAGAAGGACTTGAAAAGAGTACCTTTCCATCAAAGACAGAGTGTTAGAGTCCCCAGAGGAGAAATAAACAGCTCCAATCCCTTTCGGAGATTCTTAAAATGAGGTCTTCACTTTATTTCAAGACCAAATAACTCCATTCTCTTCAAATAACCATGATTTTTTCAGTTAAAAAAAATTCCAAGAACAACATAAAAACATTTTAAAAAAATGTAGGTGCAATTAACCTACTCATTTGTGTTGCTGCACCAGCTTGAATTGTATTAGCTTGGTGCTCTTCGAAGCTCATTATAGCATCACCATTACCGGAACAGAAGTGGGGCATGTTACACACAATTCCAGACTGTGGTGGTATGAATGAAAATGGCCCCCACAGGCTTTTAGGGATTGGCACTATTAACCTTGTTGGAGTAGGTGTCGCCTTGTTGGAGGAAGTAGGGTGTTGAGGTTTCTGATGATCAAGCCAAGTCCAGCATCACTCTCTTCCTGCTGATCCAGTTATAGAACACTCAACTACTTCTCCAGCACCATATCTGCCCCGATGCCACCAATGCTTCTTGCCATACTTCCCTCATCACAATAATGGACTAAACCTTTGAGCTCAAAGGCAGCCCAGATTAAATGCTTTTCTTTATAATAGTTGCCATGATCATAGAGTCCCTTCACAGCAACAGAAACCCTAAAACACAGATCTCTGGAGCTAGTCTTCATTTTTAACACATATTTCCTTAAGTATGTGTTAACGTGTGAGACATACTGGATGATATAATACAATCAAATTCAACCACAGTGTAAGAAGCATCTTTTATGACCTATTTGATGACATCACTAGAAACTGAAGTCAGAAGAAAATTAAGGAAATTTATGGATAGCTATTATCTGGGAATGACTTTGAGTTCAATGAAAAAAAAAATAACTCATCAAAGAACCTTAAAGATATTATAAATAAGAAATGAAAGAAGGCCATTTCTTGTGAGGCCATTTCATGTAAGATGTGAATCTGTGAAATAATACCAAATAAGATATTTAATAGGCACCATTAAGTAAACCATATTATTAGGAGACCTTGGATGAAATATAATCATATAATTATAGATTATAGTGTTATCAAACATTTCAATATATTAGAATAATAAAAACAACGAATGCAATTTGTGTCGTCTTACCAAAGAAAAATCATAGAAAAAGCAGGTAATGGTTTTCTTTCAATGACTCAGGTGAAATTTTGAGGAGAATTTTTAGTCACCAAATGGGAAAGACTCTGGTTCCAGACAGAATCAGAGCATGATTATTTGTAGAGTTTGATACATTAGAAACAACTATGAACATTTTAAGCGTTGATTCCATGATGAGACTTAAGACGGATCGTGGGACTAGGCAATGCAGAAAACCTCTGATGTTAGGAAACATTTAAAATATAGCAAAGGAATTCAACATATAAAAATATATCCCAGGTATTAATACAGCTACCACAAATTTACTAACACCCAGGTCAAGTCTAGATGATATTCACCTACAAAATCATTCCCTAGTCTCCAAAGTAGAGAGGGTGATAGAAAAGAATGTGACATGAAAGGAGAAGGGGAGTCTGTTTAGGATAAGGAGGGAAAGAAGCTGGAAGGAGATAAATGCGGGGGAGAGAAGTGGGGAAAAGATGAGTCAGGACAAAGTAAAAACACATGTCTGAAATGCCACAGTGAGACTCTTTATTTTGCATGCTAACTCAAAAACTGACTTAAGGGCCAAAGAGATGACTCAGTGGTGAAAAGCACTTGAGTGATCTTCCAGAGGTCCTGATGTCAATTCCTAGCATCAACATGGTGGCTCATGGCCATCTATAATGGGGTCTGATGATTCTTTCTGCTGTGGATGAAGAGAGAGCACACATGTACGTAAAATACATGAATGAATATCTCTTTTAAAACTAATTAAAAATAAAGGAAATAAAGAAATAACCATTAATTTCAAAGGAGAAGAGAGGAGTCTCTACAATCTGTTGCCAGCTGGAGAGAAAATCGGCTCCACCTTGCTTGTACCACTGCTACCATGCCATAAGCAAAACAAATTATTTCACCAGTACAAAGCTATCTCCCAGGAGCATAACCAAGACCTATATATCTAGCATTGTCCCCACCATGTCCTCTAGGGTCCTGTAGACTGTGACTCCATGTCATAATACAGCTCATGAACATAGGGGTGTCTAGAATATGGAAATAGCTGTCTTCCACTATCTAAACCTCAGTCCTGCTTCTCTGGGTATTGAATCTGCTCACTAGGCTACAGTCCTGTTTTTCTGTATAGAAATGAAAAAAAAAATTAATGCTATCAGTTAAAATCAGGTCTAGCTACAAAGCACACTATAGGTTTGCCTTGCTAAAAGAATACGTCTACCATAGAAAATTAGGGCCTAAAGCACAAATAAATAAATGGCTGATTACATGAGAATTTCTCCCATCTCAGAAGGCTTCTCCATAGGGCTCCTCTTTAAAAATGAACTCCTCTAGTGTTTTTAAGTGTTTTACAGATCATTAGCTACATGGCAGAAGGGCAATGGGAAAGGATTTCTAAGTTCAATGAGCTAGGACACACTCAAATTGAGGACGCATAAAAATAAGGCAACTTATATTTAAAATTCTACTTCATCAGTGAGAAACCACCATGAAACCATCTAAACATAAACTTGCAATAGGTAGTCACTTCTCAGGCATGCTATATCTTGAGAGGACAAAAGCTTGAAACAATACCTGACATTAATCTTATATGTGATTATCATCTATATAAAATAAGATACTATTCATGTGTCAAAGACTCTAATATATTTCAGTATTGCATCATAATATGTTAGGATATATTAATATTCATTAAATATCCTGCTCTATAGAAACAAAGATCATGATTAAATAAATGTAATGATACCATTAACTATCTGCATATTTACCAATTAACAAGGCAGATTATCAGCCAAGCTCATATCTTTGCACCCTGTACTCAAATTTAATATCAGCATTGACTTTTCAAATTTCATTCTTTTAAATACGATGTAACACCACCATATTTACTTTCTTAGCTCTGAAACTCTTAGATCTTAAATAAGATCTGAGAGTGATGGTTTAGTATGGGAAGTGATCTGCCACATCTCTGGAAACTTTGAGTAAAGTATCATAGTGTAGTGTATTTTTCTACCAGAAGTGTTTGAAGTCCTTGCTATGAAGGGAATAACTCCATCCAGTTAGTAGGGTTTTCTTAGAAATACTAATGAAAATATCTTCAATTGTGTTGAGGGTATGCTAGACGTTACGATGATTAAAACTATCCAAAAATTAAGTAAAACTAGAAAGAATTTGTTCTTAGGGAACTAGTTAATTTAATTTTTTTTAACTGGGGGAAGGATAAATAAAGCCTTGGGAATACTGTGTCCTAGTGTGCTTTCTGTTGCTCTGCTAATACACCATGACCAAAGGCAATGTAGATAGGAAAGGGTTTACTTGACTTTCATGTCCAGATTACTGTCAGTCATTGAAGAAAGTCAAGGCAGGAACCTGGAGGCAGGAGCTGAAGCAGAGGCTATGGAGTAACTCTGCTTAGGCTTGCTTCCTATGGCTTTCACAGTTTGCTCTCTTATATAACCCAGGACCACCTGCACAGGATTGGCACCACACACAGTAGCAGACTTGGCTTGGCCCTCCCACATCTATCATTAATCAAAAAAATGCCCCACAGATTGGTCACTTCTGACATAGGCATTTTCTCAGCTGCGGTTCCCTCTTCCCAGATGACCTGAGACAGCTTCAGAGAGCATCTAAAGATTTTGCAATCAACTGATATACTCCTTTTAAGTTCTTCTATGGAAGAGCAGAGAGAGCTTATTAGTATATTTCAATCTAAACTTTATTTTATATCTGCTATAATTATTAAGCTTGTATCAACAAGTTGATATGACTCTGAAGACTGGAATTGTTTGATGCCAAACAATTATTCTGAGTTTTGTTTTTCATATCTGAGCTCTTAGAAGTTCATGGTCATTAAATTATTAATATTTCACATCAATACTAATTTCTCTATGTGGATTGACTCAGCTCTGTTGCTTGTTTTCTAACAAGTGGTCATGATAGTAACATAGTTGTATTCCATTGACTTTATTACATAAAGTACATGGTTATAATAATGCTGGTGTTTTTGGATAAAAAACAGCTGAATACAACAAAATTATTGCAAAGAATAACATTTACCATTTATGATATTCGAGAGTTGTAGAAGGTACAATGTTCCAAACCCTATCGTACTCGTGTAGAGATTTTGTAAACAGCCTTAATTCTATTTGAAGCTAAAACACAAGATGGTAAGTTAACATAAGGTAACTCTTATGTTGAAAAGAAAATGTGCAGTAGTTTTTAGAAGAGCTATATATTATTTCTTATAGAATTTGGGAAAGTAGATTGTAGAAGACTGTACCTAGATCTTGAGTCTTACTTCGTGTAAGAGAGATTAAAAATAACTTCCCTGAAACCCTGAGGCAGTGTTTCACTATCTATCCCCCAATTGTCTCAAGCAAGTAATCCTCTTGTCTTCATTTTCTAAGATTACAGTCGTTGACTATCATGGCTGATTGCAAATTATATTTTAAGTGCATACAAAAAAAATACCCTAATAATAGTAAACAAAATGTCATTGTGGATACTCTCATTCATTCATTCAAAAATGTTTACTTAGCCCCTTATTAGAAGTGACATTCTTACCCAGTGTCCTCCTTCTTGCTTAGCTTCTTTAGGTATACAGGTTTTAGTATGTTTATCCTATCATATAGGTCTAGTGTCCACTTATAAGTGAGTATATACCATGTGTGTCTTTGCTTCTGGGACACCTCACTCAGGATGATCTTTTCTAGATCCCACCATTTGCCTGCAAATTTAATGATTTCCTTGTTTTTAATTGCTGAGTGGTATTCCATTGTGTAAATGTACCATAATTTTTGTATCCATTCCTCAACTGAGGGACGGGTTCTTTCCAGCTTCTTGCTTTTAGAAATAAGGCCGCTACAAACATGGTTGAGCAAATGTCCTTGTGTACTTGAGCATTTTGGGATATATGCCTGGAGTGGTATAGCTGGATCTTGAGGTAGCACTATTCCTGATTGTCTGAGAAAGCGCCAGATTGATTTCCAAAGTGGTTGTACAAGTTTACATTCCCACCAGCAATGGAGGACTGTTCCCCTTTCTCCACATCCGCTCCAGTATGTGTTCTCCGTTGAGTTTTTTATCTTAGCCATTTTGAAGGGCATAAGGTGAAATCTCAGGGTTGTTTTGATTTGCTTCTCCCTGATGACTAAGGACTTTGATCATTTCTTTCAGTGTTTCTCTGACATTCTATATTCCTTTATTGAGAATTCTCTGTTTAGTTCTGTGCCCCATTTTTAAACTGGATTTCTTGATTTGTTGCTATTTAACTTCTTGAGTTCTTTATATATTCTGGATATTAGCCCTCTGTCAGATAAAGGGTTGGGGAAGATCCTTTCCCAATCTGTAGGCTGTCGTTTTGTTCTGACGACAGTGTCCTTAGCTTTACAGAAGCTTTTTGGTTTCATGAGGTCCCATTTATTGATTGTTGGACTTAGAGCTGGGTAAAATGCTCAATACTCATTCAGAAAGGCAAATGGGATGGACATCAGAAGAGGAAGAAAACAAGGTAAAAGAAATGAGCCCATCACAGAGGGCTATCAAAGCAGAGGCTGAGAATCATAGCCAATCTATGGACAGAGTGCAGGGAATCTTACGAAAGAAGGGATCCATTCCTGATGATAACTGATAAACTAGGATTAGAGGGAAGGGGAGGAGGACCTCCCCTATCAGAGGACTTGGGGAGGGGTATGGGAGGAGAGAAGGGAGAGAGGGTTGAAGGGAGTAATGGAGGGGGCTATAGCTTGGATGCAAAGTGAATAAACTGTAATTAATACAACAATAAATAATTCTTAAAAAAGAAGTGACATACTGTGTTCAACAATATCATCCATAGCAACTTAGATAGACTGCCTTCTCACCCTCTTGGGAATTGCAATCTAGTGATACGAGCATGATGCAGAATCTGAGTTGTAAACTCATTCTGGGTGATAATCCTTTGAGTGTGCCTGTGAGTGTGTTTCCGGAGAGGTTTAACTGAGGAGAGGAGACAAATGTGGAAGCATCTATGCAAGAGGTAGGGGCTGAGACCAAATGTAGAGGGGGAGGGTTGAAAACAAGCTGAGCACCATCACTCACCTCTCTCTCTCCCATGACTGTGGATTTGGTCTGACCAACATCTTCGTGTTCTTTGTCAGGGTGCCTTTTCTGCCATGTGGTTCTATGACTTTAAACTGAGAACCAAAATAAACCCTTTCTTCCTTAGGATGCTTTGCAGGTGGTTTTCCAATTACCTTGAAGAAGACAAAAGTGTAGTGAGAACTCAAATGATGGAGAGTGTATAGGTCCTGTACTCTTATACTATAGATGTAAGGAAAGAAAGCTCTCTGTGGACACTTGAAATGGTATCTAGAGTAGGAGAGGGGGCTGGGCAGTAACATTCTTCCTGAAAGGAACTGATCTGAGAAGGTATGCAGTGATGAAAGAGAAGGCCAGATGGCCAAAGTTAAAGAAACATAATTGGAAGTGGATTTATGTAGAATTAGAAGGGTGACCATGGCTATATTATGTAGATGCTTACTGCCTTTTATAAAGAACTTATATATTGAATAAAGAAAAAGCAATTGCTGATGCTTTTTCACATTACATTTTAAATACATCATCATTCTACCATATAAAAATGTGCAGAAAAATTGTAGAAGTGAAAGCAGAGGCACAGTTAAGATACTCTTTTTTTTGGTATCTTTTTAAAAAAATTATTTTTATTTATTGCAATATATTCACTTCCTATTCTAGCTGTAGCCCCTTCCCTTGTCCCCTCCCATTCTCACCCTCCATCCTTATCCTCCTCTCATGCCCCTTTCCCAGTCCACTGATAGGGGAGGTCCTCCTCCCCTTCCATCTGACCCTAGCCTATCAGGCTGCATTGTCTTCTACTGTGCCCTGGTAAGGCTGCTCCCTTCAGAGGGAGGTTATCAAAGAGCTAGCCACTGAGCTCATGTCAGAGACAGTCCCTGCTCTGCTTACTAAGAAACACATTTGGAGACTGAACTGCCATGCACTATATCTGTGCAGGAGTTCTAGGTTATCTCCATGAATGGTCCTTGGTTGGAGTTTGAGTCTCAGAAAAGTCCACTGTGCCCAGATTTCTTTGCTTCTGTTGCTCTCCTTGTGGTGCTCCAGTCACCTCCAGGTCTTTCTCTCTTCCCCTTCTTTCATAAGATTCCCTGCACTCTGCCCAAAGTTTGGCTATGAGTCTCAGCATCTGCTTTAATACACTGATGGGTACAGTCTTTCAGAGGCCCTCTGTGGTAGGCTCCTGTACTGTTTCCTGTTTTCTTTCTCTTCTTATGTTTATCCCATTTGCCTTTTTGAATGATGATTGAGCCTCTTTCCCAGGGTCCTTCTTCTTGCTTAGCTTCTTTAGGTGTACAGATTTTAGTATGTTTATCCTATATTATATGTCTAATATCCATTTATAAGTGAATATATATCATGTATGTCTTTCTGTTTCTAGGATACCTCACTTAGGATGATGAGATTTCACCTTAAACCCATCAGAATGGCTAAGATCAAAAACTCAAGGGAGAACACATGCTGGAGAGGATGTGGAGAAAGGGGAACAGTCCTCCATTGCTGGTGGGAATGTAAACTTGTACAACCACTTTGGAAATCAATCTGGCACTTTCTTTGACAATTAGGAATAGTGCTTCCTCAAGATCCAGCTATTCCACTCCTAGGCATATATCAAAAATATGCTCAAGTACACAACAATGACCTTTGTTCAACCATGTCGGTAGCAGCTTTATTCGTACGTAATAGCCAGAACCTGGAAACAACCCAGATGTCCCTCAACAGAAGTCCATTTTTTGTGTGGTGTTGCATGATCTAAGAAAATGGCACAGGGATGAGGGAAAGGTGATATCTGGTTTTCAGCCAAGGTACAATTATAATCCATTATCAGTTGCCACTAATATAAGCTTTCAACTTGGTCTACTTAGAATATTTTAATTATTTATACAACATTAACTTAGGATAATCAGTACAGATTGATTCCATTTAAAAATTACTAATTTTCAAAAGATGGCTAATTGTTGTCTTCTTCTGTTGATACATCTATGTTCATGTATTTCTATAGAGATGGACTAGGAAGCATTTCCATTTCCATTTCCATTCCAATAATATCTGTCAGGCCCTAAACGCTATTGACTGTGCTGTGAAGTAGCAATGATCCAGGGGTTTGTGTCAAAAGCATATAATTTATTTTGAAAGTTAAAATTAAAATAGCCCAAGATAAGAAAATCTAGACAGTCCTCTTTAAGAGGTTCATTTTAAAAAATATTTATTTCCATTATTAGTTGTGTGTCTGTATGTGCAGATGACCGCAAAGTCCCAAAGAGGGTGTAAGATCTTCTGGAAGTAGAAATATTCAGGCAGTTGTAATATGCCATGTGGGACCTGGGAATGTGGGACCTGGGAATCACACTGAGTACCAGAACAAAAGGAGCTTTCAAATTCTGAGCCATCTCTCCAGCTTCAAGGTTTGCTTTCTTTAGGGGCCTCACTAGAAATTTTACCAAATACTTGAGCTTCTTTAATTTCAGGAGATCAAAGACTGTCATGATGTTTATCATGTAATAGGATATTATTAGGACTTTCTTCTTTTAAGTGAAAACCGGATGTTTCCAGGAGCTTTAGGGTAGATATCTCTATATATCCAGCAAGCCATTAGGTTGTCATGCCTGGTACATTTGAAGATGTCACCAAGGAAAATTTACAAAATGTCTCTCCTCTCCTTCTCCAGGATAAAAATAGGACAGATATAAAATCACAATGACTTTTAGTATGCATCATTAGAGTTGAACAATAAGATGGTAATATTGAACAGATAATAGAAATCTAATGAAATTAAGAGATAAATGAAAATATTCTGGTTGCTGCCTGACAGATCTGTCTTCAGCTTAACAAGACCTGCTGGCACATGTGGGTATTTGCTGTATAGGATAATACTCTCACCAGGGAAAGACTGATTATGTGGTGCTAACACTTGAGCACAGGAATCCCCAAAGAGCAGGTACGAGTGTTTGAGTATACACGACAACCCCCCACACACAAACACTCACCTTTCTATATGTGCCTCTAACAGCAGAGGGCTGAACCATTGCCCCAGTGATGAGACCTGTGACAGTGAAGAGCTTTGCTTGTCATGCATCACAGCCCCAGGACTCCAGACATCATCTCCCAGGGTGTTTGTTTCACTTGTAGGCTTCCACGATTATAGCTCTAAGTGGGATTTCTGCTCTATGCCTCCTGGGATAAACCCAGGACTCTGCTCTACTTCTCATGTATCATTCTTGACAGAGTCATACCTATGGCTGCCATTTCCCTGAAGTCTTCATACTTCAAAACATTAATGCTACAAATCATGCTTACTACATTATGGTGGATCAAGTCATGTGAAGTGATACTGCTGAGATCCTCTTGACTCGGCCTTTTCTAAAGCCAGATCTGGAGAAACCCAACATTCTTCAGCTACTTAGATGGAGACAGTGAAATACAATGTACTGGTAGGCTAAGAGCATGTAAGATGTTGAGCATATATAATGTAACTTGGGAAGTATGTCTCTGTCTTACAGTAGGAACACTTCAGGAAACAAGGAACAGATTGGTTAGCTCCCTCTTTAAATATTGCAAGTATCAATATTGTAGTGTTAGAACCTGTCTCTGTAACTGTGTTTTTCTCCCAGTTCCTCCCCGGTCATATTCTTTATATATCATCTCCAGTTTATTTTTCCCTAAGTTCACTTCTCTGTTCAGAGCCTTCAGTGACAAGACTGAAAAATGCCAGCCCTTCTCTCATCAGCTTTCTGAGGTTCTTTATGACCAGAATGCAATCTGCTTTGCCAATCTCTCCTTTGTTATTCCTTTTTACATGAATTATCTCAGTCACATGGTCCCCACATAGGCCATGTTTCTCTCTGCAGTCACAGAACACAATTGTACTGATGCTTCATTCTTCCCACCTGTGATTGCTCAGGTTGTAGCTATGGCTTATGCCACAAGCGTTGGCACAAGCGTTTGCTCCAGTGGATATGGTATCTCTCCCCACTGACACAAGAGAATATCTATAGGATACCTATGCTGACATTTGCTGTGTTCATAACTGTTAATCTGGGCCTTTGTAATAGTTGTTTCTATTCCCTTTCCACGCATGACCACAGTTTTAAATACCATGGGGTTCAGACTTTTCTGCCTTGTCCCAGCCCCCTCATGCTAGCTGACCTCAGACTAGCTCAGTAAGGTCTGTTTAATGTGTGGCTAGAAAAAGAGTAGAAGCTCTGGGGCTGTGTTCCTAAGTTGCTGAAGTTCCCTCTAAAGCAGATGTATTACCTGAAAGCAAAGTAAATAAACAAGAAAGGGCCCTAAATATTGAAAGTGGAGACAACTGAAATAGCAGTGTTTGGTGTAGCTCAGGTAAGCTGTCCTGACGTTAGCTACTTCAGTTTCCCAAGACTGTGGATCGTATAAGCCTTTTGGCCCGTGGTATCCCTAGGTTTTAGGCCCGAAATTGTTATTATAGCCCCCTTTCACTGTTAGAAGAGTTCTAATTTAAAATAAAGTATGCAAGCATTCCCCCAAAAGATGTTTACTATGCATAAATAGAAGGTCCACCTTGCGTGTCAACAGCTACTCTAGTTTGATTCAACTAGCAGATGTGGAGGCTCATCGTTTGACCCATTTCTTCCCCAAGTTTCAGGTTCCTGTGCAGTAAACAGACAAAAACAAACACCTAGGAAGAACGATCTAAAGGAGAAGCCGTTAGATGTTGTGGGGAGCGAAACACAAGGCTGGGGGTTGCTGGGAGAGACATTTCCTTCTTTTTTCATTTCTCTCCCAGGAATTCTTCATTAGAATCTATCTGAGACTTGAGTTTGAGGGTTTGCACTCTCAGCTGGTAAGAACATCTATTTTTAAAAGCTAGGTATTTATGTTAACTCGCAGGCCCCCGTAGGCACTGTGTATCCACCACAACAAGCCAGGGACAGCATGCCAGGAGGATATGACTCCCATTGCAGAAGGTTTGGAAGGGAGGACAAAGAAAAGAAAGGAAGAATCAGCCCAACAATACCAAAAAGAAAAGAAGAAGAAGAAAAAAAAAAAAGCTACAAAATTCTTCTCTGTACACTGTGGTTTGTTTTACTTAGGAAACGGCTTGGTTATACCCTGCAGCCCGCATTCATTACCGTGATCTTTGACTGGCAGATGCAAAGTAATAGGATGCATATTTTAGTGCTTATTATAATACCCTGTCCAAAAACAACTTGACAAATTTGTGATTTCGACAATATCTCATTTTGCTGGCTGCAGTGCTCTGTGATTGTCTAGCCCACGTGGCTTCCCGATTATGCATACCACCAATACTTCTCATTAAAATGGCCACAGTTCACCAGTTTCGGTAGCTTGGAACGGACTTGGAATGAATTATTATACAACAAAGAGGCTGCTGTCATGCAGAACAAAAGACAAGCAAAAGAGAGCTTTGGCTTAATGAGGGTAAGTGAGTGTCTCCCCTGCATCACAGCTACTTGACGGCCTTTGAGCATGGATTTTTTTCTCCACAGGCCAAAACCTTTGGTCTATTATTTTGTGTTTATGCACCTCGAGGCTAATATACATTTTAATATGCTGCACATGGAGAAAAAAATCAGCCATTAGATTAGAACATGTGCACTCCCTGTTAAATTAATGACAACCGAACACAGAGATAAATTTAGGTTTTCATATTTAATTATAGCACACCGCAGTACATTTAGCAAGGATAAATTGCACTATTATTATGCTTCACTTTTTTTTGACATCTTCTCCTATTAACAGTGCACACTTGCCCCACCGACACCACCACCACCACCATCACCACCGCAACCTTGTGCCAAGCTAACGTGTCTGTGACTATCGCGCTCCTCTCAATGACAGCCAATCTGAGCTGGCAGTGGAAAGGTCTGATATTTTGTTAAATTCAGGGAGAGATCTGGTGCTCTTCTAAGAGTTGTGTAGAGTGACTAAAAGGTGGCTTGTAAGAAAAGATAACTCATCTAAGGACAGTTCCCTTGTCACTCCTTCCTGCCGAATGCAGTCGCGGTGATGGACACACGTAGCCTGCCTTTCTGATCTAGCAAGGCCTAGCACAGAGTGGGACCGGAGAGTTGCATCTTCACTGTGACTCCAATTACCTGCGTACAAGAAAAGAGCCATTAAAAAAATACCAAGGAAAACTCTACATTGGGGAACTTTTAATTTTGTTGATTTGTGATAGAAATGAAAACAGTTCATTTGTCGAAAGTTTCCGGGTAGTCTAAACCCAGCTGTCTTTCGGGTGGAGATTCTTTCTGCTTCTCATTCTTTCAAGGCTACTAATTCAGGGACAGGCTGTTAATAAAATAGCAGTGTCAAAATGAACTTTTCCTGTGCAATAACCAGATAACTTCTAATTCTTTTAGTTTGGGGCTACATTTTTTTCCTCTATTAATTGAGTGTATTTGTTCCCTGTTATATCTGGAACTAAGAATTCAGCTCACTTCATATACCGTTTAATAGAGTTACAGTTCGTTGCCCAGAATGTAAAAGAGTCTTTTTCTCTCTTTGTGTGAAGCTGGGGCCGGGGCTTGGGGAGGTGGAGAGGATTTGAGTATATGTCTGAAGAAATGAGACATGGATGTGTGTCATTCCTTTACTTTAAAAAAGGGATTTGAATTACCAAAGCAGTAAAAGTCAGAGAACTTTTCTCCATAGTCTAGAGTTAAGTATGGCTGTAGAACACTGAGCCTTTGCCTTTGTTGGGTGTTTAGAAGGAAGGATGCATACAGGGTTGATGACCAGGAGTTTATGGTGATGGCACAGTTAAGAGTGTGGGGGGAGGCATACTAGTAGAATTAGCTACCATTGGCTAGTGGAGTGGTTTTTTTGTATGACAGAGCTTATGCCTTTATTAGGAATCATTCTCTCTGCCTAGATTCTGACAAAATGAAATTTGCAAGAGAATAAAAAAAGAATGATCTTACAAAAATGAGTTGTAAAATTCATTTTGAAAATCCTTTTGCTTTCAAATTTGACTCCCTTCAGAACTAAAAGTATAAGATAATGAATAGATAAGTGGCTCATTGGTAGGTGTGATAAAAATTTCTTATGACTAAAAGGAACTTTTTTTTAAATTTCTAAGTGTGCTTGACAAATTAAATTCTAAGAACCTCCATGTGGAAAGAGATGAGGACTGTATCTACTGCAGGGGCTGACAGAGTCACTAGAAGAGGCTTTACATAATTGGAACAGTTGTGAGATATGACACAGTTTTCATTTAAATATCTGGACTTGCTCTTTCCTTAGGTTTCCTTCTAGTGACACAAAAGAGTTTCCGACATCCCAATCAGTGTTAATTAGTAGTTATCAAGTCACTTTTCTGGGTTAATTCACTTTGAAGTCTAAAGAACTTTTCTAACTAGTTGAAGATACACCCCACTTCTGATACAAAATGGTTTCACCAGCAGTAATTAAAAGCAAGCTTTCCCCCATATATATATATATATATATATATATATATATGTTTCAAAAATAACTTATTTTTAAAAATAAATATAGCAATTATTGTATGTGTGCGGGGGTGTTCATACAAGCTACTGCATGCATGTAGAAGTCAGAAGATAATTTATGGGATGAAGATCCTACCATGTGGATCTTGGGGAGTCAATGTACATCATCAGGCTTGTCAGTAAATGCCTTTATCTGTTGAGCCATCCTGCTTATCTAGCTATTATAAATTTTGTTCAAAAATCAGGTACCCATGGACAGACAGGAAAAAAAAAAGGATGATGTGCACACATTACAGACATTTTGGCAAACAGAAATTTCTGCTTCTTTCTTTTCTAGATTCCACCCATTTCTTGTAATGAAAGTGTAGTTTATACTGACAAAGACTAAAAAAATGAAAGCAGTAACTTTAGAAAGTTTGATGTGAGTTTCTAAAAAATTATTGATCAAAAGTTCCATCAAAATAGCCTTAGAAGGGCCTAGTTTAAATGAATCAAGATCATTCAAGTACCAAAAAGCATAGACATAAAGAGTATAAAAGACTGCATTATTTAGCTTACAGAATAAATTAATTTAATTAAGCCAGCAAATGAAGACTGAAGAGGAATGTCTACATTTTTTTTTTTTTAATTAGAGGAGTATATACAGCTTTAGGTAAAAAATTATTTTCTACATCTACTACTGAGAGAGGGAAAGTGGTGTGTATGATTTAGGTCCGATATCTATGTGTCTCCCTAAGAATGGGCTGCTAAGAAAAGAATGAAAAATCTCTGCACCCTATTATCTTCTTTTCATTTCCTGTATTTGGCCTTTGAGAAGCAGAGATCTTGCTTGTACCTAATTCCATTCACCGTATGAAAGAATCCACTTTCTTTCTTTAAAATGTACTTATCAGAATCCCCAAGTCAATTTTTCACATGTAGCTGAGTAGTATTTGGTGAAGCCCTCACCAAAAATAAGATTTCCTTATCCTCACTGTGTAGTGTGGATTATTCGTTCCAAAGTAGGAATTTTTTTTTTCTGCAGTGCTCTTTGAGTATAAATCTTGATCAACAGAATGATCTAAATTGAGTCTTTCTCAATATGCTGTCATACCCTTGACTCTCCAAATTTCATCTCTCTCCCTTCGGTAGTGATCAGGCTCAAAGTAACAACTTCTGAACATGCCCAAGTGTAAGTTAGTGTGCTGCAGCCAACACACTCGAACAAATATATGGTGGCTCACTATAGCCATTGAACTCGAACTTATTCTGGGCTGTTCTTGAATGTGATTTGGGTAGGAGATTGTATAGAGCAGTAGAGCTACTTGACAAACCTTCCCTTAACAGGTTCTATGATACCCTGAATAGGATCCAGTTAACGTAACATAGCTACAGGATGAGGATTCTTTATTTTAAATACTTAGGACTAGAATACAAGGTGGTTTTATCACTGATTTTTCAGATTTTGAGATGTTTGCTGATGCATCATGATACATTTTTTTTTTTAATGGGATCCGAGTTTAAACACTGTATTTATTTATCCCCAAAACATGTAACCTGAAGGCAATCTCACACTGGGAGAAGAAGTTGCCAGGGATTGAACTCAGGGCTTCCTTCATGTGACTGTAATGCCACTGAACTGCGTGCCAGCCCTATTACTGTACACTATGTCAAGTAATTCTGTCCAATGGGTAAAGCTGATAGTGTAAAGTTTGTTATGTGTGGCCTTGTGTCCACGCTCAAAATTTTCTATATATTGAAGCATTTTGGAGTTAAGGTTTTCATATCAGGACAGTGCAGCCTGCATGAAATCCTACAAGTTATGCTTTGGACATTGGGATCTGTCAATGAGAAGTGGAAGGGAGTGGAAGAAAGGGAAAGACTTGTAGAATGCATATATCAGTGACATTGATAACTGGGAATGATAGAGTAATAATTCATTGCCCATGGGTGGCAAAGGCCACGTGGAAAGGCTAAGGAGTAGAGGCAGAGAATTCAAAAGCACAGGTGTCATTGGACATGTAGAAAGCTGCAAATACAGATCTTATCAGAAGGTGTCTTCAGCACGGCTGTGAAGGATGCCATGTAGACACCTGTGAGGAGGGAGTTTCATGCAGAAAGACCAGCCAAAGTGAACATCCAGAGGAGCAGAAAGAGCTATGGAGGAAGTTAGAGAGAGAGGAAAGTCAGTAAGGAATAAGGGGAGTCACCCTCTTACCCTAGATTGGTTCTCTTTTGCTCCAAACCCATTAGTCTCCCCTACACAAACCTTGCCAGGCAACTTACAGGCTGTCTTGGTGAGTTTGAGTCCCCAGAGTGAAGACATAATGGCAATCCTACATGAAGTAATACCACCCTAAATTGTTACTCCTCCCCATTTCTTCCTTATTAAAGTGACAAGGTTCACAGGGATAATTCTCCCTGTGAGATGTTCATCAACTTACAAAAGTCAGAACGTACATCAGCTCCTTAAATTTGTCTTGGTGGTATGACACATGCAGAAAAATTGCTTAGTTACTGGGGAAAGAGAATTTTAGGGTTTCCCAAATAATCTTTCAGAATAAACCAGAAACATCATAATTCTCTCTCAAAACCAGTAATTCTTTTAGCTTCAGGATTAAAAACCCAGCGTGTTTTTGGATCCTTTCAGGCATGCGAACATATGTAGATTATAACAACTCTACCATCAGTTAAAACCAACTCTCCTGCTTTGTGGAGATTCCGAACTTGCCAGTAGTAAGCCCTATATTAGCAGTAGAGAAAAGCACAGGCATACTTAGCATTTTTTTTGATTGTTCTATTTCCTCTTTCATCCTACTTCTGTTCAAGCTTTTACTTCCAATTGCTTCAGACTCATGGGAAAAGAGGAGATATGGAAGCTAAAACATGCTTGCCTGGTGATCTTTTGGTTTAGAATAGCAATCAACCTTAGCATAGACAAGATGTGTTATGTACAAGTACATTTTTTCTTAAATAATATTTTTGTGAGATCACCAAGGACTCTTTGGCCATACTCTCTGCCTCTGTTCCAGCAATTTATTACTCAAGTATCTTCCCACCTGGGTCACCTTTGTCTGACTGAAATGTGAGTGACCTCATTGTACTAGCTTTCCAAACACTCCCCAAAAACTAGCAGTTAAGATCTGCCATGATATGCATAAATCTCTCAACCATTCAGTCAGAAGCACCTATCTACTACATAGACCGTTTATGAGAAAACTATCACGAAGACCTTTCATGACAAACGCCAAAAAAGGGTTTGTTTTCTTTCCCTTATCTTCCACTGGTCACAAACCCACACACCAAGGGACATGTCCATGTACTTCACCTCACTGCTGTCTTAAGAATGTATATTTTGTCAAGTAGCACCTAAGTAGAACAGAATTCAAACTATCAGTCTCCTTTTTGGGTAAACATCTTATTCTTGGGTTCTAGAATGACTCCTGTCACTTGGCTTGGATAGGGGAAACAAAGGTTCTGAAGGTAACAACAGAGGAAATACATCCCTTTTCTTGGCTAACCATGAATTATCTGTCTCCAGTATCCTTTCTGCATCTCTGTAGATTCTACAGTGTAGATCAAGGCTGAGTTTGAGCAACAGGGCAGCTCTGCAGGCCTACAGAATATCCAAGTCATATTTTCCCAAATCCAGGCCAATCCTCTTTGGACAGAGGGCAATTCTCCAGCTTTTTATCCAATGAACTGCTACTAATGAAGCCCTTCTGATGTGTTCTCATCTCTGTCTCTGCTTTCTATCTGTTCTCAGTAAGCTTAAGAAAATCTGTTCAGGTCAAAAAACACATGGTGGTGTGGTAATGACGTGACAAACAGAGGGATAAATAGAGAAAGTTTAATGAAAGTTCATCATCTTAAAAGTTCATAGTAACTCCCAATCTTTGGTATTTACTTTCATTTTTTCTGTTACATATCTAGAAAGAATATTAAGTTTTCTGTAACATTTTTATTTTTCTGTAAGAAACTGATCTTGTATTGCCTGGCTCAGATGGAAAAGCACTTGCTTCACAAACATGAGGTCCTGAGTTTAGGTCTCTAACATTCACATTAAAACAAACAGACAGGCTTACTTTGCTTCTACTAGTTGGGACTTGGATTTCAGTCTTTTCCAAGACTAAGAAATTTTGTTTGGTGCTAATGTTTGAGGCTTCTGCCCATCACCACAGAGGGAGGAGAGTCATCAGAGATGCTTGACCCAGTTGTAGACCCAGAAACTCCTCAGCCAAATAATGGAGAAGACTCTTCTGATGATTCAGAATTCCCACAGCCATCAGTGTTACCAAATGTCATGAATACCTGACTCTCAACCCCAGTGCCAAGCAGTCAGTCCAATGTCATTGTGGCCATCAGATAAAAAGCAGAAGTGAACAGAAGTGAAAAATCTTAAGGGAGGTTCAAAGTGCCTTTCTCAAAAGAAGGGTTTCCACATTATTGTCTGTGCAGAGAGATCCAATAGCAAAGATGAAAAGATTTATTCAGATTGAGAAGAAACTAAGAAGTCTTAATGGAAATGAATATGAAGAGAATAGGGAGCCATTCAGATGGCTCTGCACTTTCTGTCTGTATAAAGTGTGGGATCCTTCTGAAAATGCTAAAATAGGGAAAAATTAGAATCAGTTTAAAATGTACACTGTTCTTACTGATGATAATGCCATGTAACAGATGTGAAAGCTTTTTTTTTCTTTGAAGATTCAATTTTTTTTCCAGTGCTGTGAAATCTTTAAGTTATATAGAATGTGTGGAGTTTGAATGTATGTGAATGTCTTATGTTTAATTTGACACAAAGAAGTAAGAATGAGTCAACAGTATTCTGTGAGCTTTAGAAGCCTTACTGTTGGGGTTAAAAAAAGGAGATGAGGGAGGGGCTATAACTGGGATGCAAAGTGAAAATTGTAAATAATAATAATAGTGAAAAATGGTAAGAATTTACTTAGCACTCTGGAAGAAAAAAAATAAAGTAGGCTAAAAAAAGAAAAATGTATATGGAGTTTGTGGTAGTTTGGTTTAGAAAGTAATTGTAATAAATATGTGGGTTTTCTGGTTTGCAGAAATTTGTAATAAAGGCAATCTTGTGATCTTAAAAAAAAAACAATCTGGGTATGCTGGTGTGCACCTGTGATCCAAGTGCTGGGGAAATGGGCAATCTGCCTAGCTGAGTATCAGAGCGTTGAGTTCACTGAGAGACTAAGTTTTGAACAAAGTGTCTGGAGAGTTATTGAAGGAGGCACCTGGCCTTGACCTCTAGCCTCCTCACAACACTCACACAGGTGCTTGTACATACATCCATATCCAAAGATTCAGTTTGTGAGATGGCTTTGAGGCCAAACATCATTTTAAAATTTTATGTCTTGCTTCTCAGAAAAAAATGAGCAGTATTTATTAACTGTCTGAAGCTCTCATTTTCTTGATCCAGATCTGGATTTTGTGAAGGAAATCCCACTTCAGCGTGAGAAATGAGAGGAAAGTGATGCGAGGCACCCTAACTTGTTTGCCACTGCTGAACTTAGCCTTAGAAGACCAGAGGAGGATCCACAGAACTCCAGCCTTCCCCATTTAAGAGCTACTGTAGGAAGTCAAGCTACATCTTGACTGAGAATTGTGAATCTCGAAACCCGAAGCAAAATAGGAAATTCAGAATTTCCTGATTCTCCTTTTATAGATTTTTTTTTTTTTTTACCACTAGAGAATTTGTGAAGAGTCCAGAGGGCATCTCCCTCACACATTCTGGTGACTCACACTTGCCATGCACAAGCTTTTGTTGTGAGCATGGGAGGCACATGGCCTAGTCAGCTGTGTGGCTGACATCAGTGAACACTCATTGCTGCTGCTGTGCAGTAACCCAGGAACAGTCAAAAGAGCACTTGGCTCTCTTAGTCCCCGGAAAACATGTGCCTTAATTAGCAGACACCAACTTGAGAAACTCCTCCAGAGACTCCCAATTAACTAAGCCTCTAGCCCAACAGCATTGATGCTTCTCTCTTATTAGTTCAGATACATACATACATCTACACACACACACAAATATATATTCAATCAACACCCTAGAAGCTAGCCTATTTGAATACTTTTTAGGAGTAAAATGCCAAAAAAAAATAAAAATTAAAACTAAAAAGAGAAAGAAAATAATGCAGTTTATTAAGCAAATAATCTCAGAAGAAATACACAACCCAGTTGTTCTGCAGCTCCCAAGCTCACCGGTATTTCCTGCTGTTTTCAGTAACTTCTATTTATACTTCTACCCTGATAAGCTCACCATGCCCTCTACTGCTTAGGAGAAGAACTGGCACACTGTGGCACAACAGAACACATCCTGGTATCCTCTCGAGGGTTCTGTCTGGCCATATGCTATCTTTCAGAGTGCTTGTTGAACAACGCTGTTTGTCTCCCTTTGGTCACCAATGCCAGAGTAAATCTGTGGAGTCCTGCTGGCAGGAGAAACGGCCTTCAATCGGCAACAACAAACAAGTTCCTTATTACTGACCCTACCATCTGTCCTGGTTTCCACACGGCATGCAGAGGAGCAGGATTCTGCAGGGCCAGATTTAGTGTGCATCAGACATCTCTCTCCTGGTCAGGTCAGCTTCAATATCTAGACTGCATCTGTGCATAGCCAGACACCTGGCTAACTTCCTCTTCTGGAGAATGGTTGGTGGGCACCGACTCTTTCTCTCTCTCTCTGTCTCTGTCTCTGTCTCTGTCTCTGTCTCTCTGTCTCTCTCTCTCTCTCTCTCTTTCTCACACACACACACACACACACACACACACACACACAACCTTTCAAGGCTCTGCTGCTAATAAGATGTGTTCTCTAAAACATGCTTCTAGAGCAGGGGCCTGGGCATCATGGAGATGTTGGTCTCCCTTTGACAAATGGAGAGATGGATTACACCTCATTTTTATGGAACTATGTTCCAACCAAGACCACTCTCCTTGCAGGTATTGATACTGAAGGGAGTGTAGCCAGGTCTGCTAATTATCAGCCCTTTGAAAACATCATGTGGAGTGCTTCAGGATGCTCCCAGGATGATGATGTGGTTTCCTCAAAGCTCATTTCTAAGATGCTGATGATCCTATGTGATTTGCCACTGCAGTCTTAATATGAATGGGTTTATCCCTCCCAGTGAACTTTGAGTGCTCAGAATATTAAATTTAGTGACAAGGATTAAAAAGAAAAAAAAGACAGTGATCTCAAGAGAACAGTGTTAAAGGAAGCATGCCAAGGGTGCACTCTGAAAATACTGAGAGAGATTCAGATCTGGCAGGTAGGGTATTCCTTCATGGCAGTATTTTATCCTCTCAGACCATGTCTTTGAGAAATGCAGGATATTACTCAATGATTTCTCCAAATACCTGTTGTTCTTTTAGCTTCCAGAACTAATGATGGATTTCTAGAAACCATGAAATGTTGAATCCTGCTGGGGTAGTGGGAAACTTCTGGGGGGAAATGTAATTTGGGTGGAAACTTCAGATCCATGAGCAACTTATCAGTCTGGTCAGAATTCCATGACAGTGCTGTTCAAGTCTTGCTTAGGGAGAACGTAAACAAACCTTTTATTATCTACCCCCAAAGAAAACATGTGTCAATGCACCAATAGAATTGTGTGATGGAGTCCTACAGCATCTTAGTACTAAATGTGGTGCTTACATCTCATTTTCTTTAAAATAGGGACAATTAACAGCGCTCTCTCTGGAGGATAATCGTGGCGATTATGTACAAGATGCACATTTAGCTGAGGGCACAGATAGCTGGTGCTTGAGATTCATTCAATACGTGCCACAATTATTAACACTTTTAAAGCTCAGGGTTTCGTGCATGGTGATTCTCATTTAAGACAGGTCGACTTCAAACCTTGGAGAATACACAGGTTATTCTTATTGTGTGGAAGTAGACTGCAGAGAGATGGGGAAGCGTGCTCTGAATTTGGTCTTAGCTTCACAATCACTCAGTACATTAGTTCTGTGAGTCCGTTTAAACTCTCTGGGCCTTGAATGATGATATGAAATGAAGAAGATGAAATCTGGCACAGTCCTTTCGGATTTAAAGAGTGATGATCTTGGACTTGTTCTCTCTTGTTTAGAGGAAATAGCTGATGATTGTTTTGTAGAGTCATTTAAAAGAGGAAAAAAGACTTTATCAGTCTATTGTTCAGCTATTAGCTGATTTTAATACAAGTTCATCCTTTAAAAAAAATCCTCTTTTACCTAAAATATAGCTCGACAATTGTTTAGACAGATTTGCAGCACAGGAAAAATTCTCATGTTGTATGCTAGTGACACAAAGTCCAGCATACTTTCATTGACAGCCAGGTTGAGCGATTTGCCATAGGGTATCAATTTGCTCCTGCAAGAGGTCAATCCTCTGATTGAACACCATCAAGCTTCCTTTTAGTTGAGCATTAATTCCTTTATGTACAACTAAGGCATGAGCTACATTGGCTAAATGATTATTCAGGGTCTGCCCAGTATGACTCATGGCTAATGCCCTGGTGGTAGCTCCAACAGCCGTCAATGAGATGGTAGTAACAATGGTGGCTGTAGTTCCAAGATCCCTTTTCTGTCTGAAGAGAGTCATAGCGTGAGGGGCATCAATGGGCACAGGCACCCAGTGAGGCATGCGAGTAACCAGGGCATACCTAAATTTACTAGCATTCCAGCATTGGGCAAAAAAGCAAGTATCATTACCACAATTACTTGGCTCTATCTGGCTAATAATGAATAAAAATGGGGGATATAGACAAACAGGTGTGGGCTTATAGGAAATATTATGAGAAGCCTTAACCCCTCGTTGGAACATCCTACGATGGAGCAGCTGAGAGTGGCCATTGTCACAGTAAATTCTACCGGAGTGGACGCAGGACTAGCCACAGGATTATCAACATGAATTGCTGCAGCCATGAATCATCTGAAGGAATGGGCGGGCATGGGAGCATTAGCAGGCCTTCTGGTGTTGGTCTCCTTGGTTTGCCTGTGGTATATATGCAAGATTAGAGTCTCACAACAGTGTGATGCAGCCATGATCATTCAGGCCTTTACAGCCATTGAAGCAGGACATTCTCCCCAAGCATGGTTGGATACCATAAAAAGCTAAAATGATACACTCAGGATGCGAGGCTAAGCACTGCACTCAGGGTCAGCCGCTTTGGACCCAGAGAAGAGCATGTCTGATTGCATGCAGGTTGATGCCCCAGGTCCCGCCTCTGAGAAAAAGGTATCGGACAGTCTGATGCTCTTTGGGTGGATGACACCTAAATGAACATTGGTACAAAGTCCCAATTTATTTCTAATATCAGAGATCAGACCTCTACTCTTGCCTGATGCGTCCAAAACAAAAAGGGGGAACTGTAGAGAGCTGCGGAATGCTATGCCTTAAAGATGGAGCTGGTTTCTGCCTTCCACCTTCCCGATGGTGAGTGCTCTCTGTCACGAACAACTCCACATTTGGCTAAGGCCGAGGATCTGGCTTGCTTCCATGTATGTGGACCTATCTGCATTGCCCCCGTGGCACGCCTGGGTTGGCTACCCAGAGGCTATTTAAGCTGTGGGCTGGCTTTCCCCGGGGTCCGAGGATTGTTCAATGTTCCTGAATAAACTGCATTGAAAAAAAAAATCCTCTTTTTAAAGCTAATCACTCAAATTAGCTATATAGATACATGAAGGGTACGGACAAAATAAAAATAAATTCTATCCTGCTATATTTGATTATAAAGATAAAATTTGGTATTTTGAAATTAGTAAAATTAACCAACTTGTTAAAATATTAACTAAATAGAGTAAAATAAAAAAGACAAATGACTTATATTTCATTGGTGCTCCTATATGTCTTTTAAGGTAGCTATAGATTTCAAATATTTAAAGCAAGACTACTTTTAAGATTTTAACCTGATTTCGGGAGTCTCTAAAGAAGTAAGAATCAAGTATTCAGGAAATCAAAGACAAATCATACCACTAAAATAGGACAAATTAACTCTAAACTTTTTTGGTAGCCAAGCAAGCAAAGAACTCATACAAGTTCACCATAAAATGCAGAATGTTTCTCAAGGCACAGGTTACTGGAGAAATTGTGTTGTATAGATCCTTGTTTATTAAAGTAATATTCAATGCCAAGATCTGGTGTCTTGTGAAACATAAAAAAAAAATGTCTTTCAAATAGGTGTTTCAAAAATTAGTTAAATCAACTCAATAGGAGGATGTGTGATTAAAGCCAAGCTAATAAACTCTCTGAATACTCCTTAGAGAGTGTAGTGGTCAGAGGAACTCAGAAAGATGGCAGCTTAAAGTGCATTTCCAGCTGATTTTTTAAAACACCAATTATGTCCTGAATATTTGTGTGTGTTTGTGTGTGTGTGTGTGTGTTTGGTGTGTGTGTGTGTGTTCCTGTGGGTGTGTGGAGGAAAGTGTGCAGGTGTCTATGAAGAAACATGCAAAGGCCAGAGGCAGAAATAGGATGTCATTTTCTCTCACTTTCAACAGGGTTCAACTTAAAGGTGATAATTTTTCTAAGGCAAGATTAATCTATGTCATTGTTGGGCCTAGAGCCACTGATAAGAAGGAACTTTATATACGCCAAAATCCCGTGTCATATGTGAACTTCAGTAGTGAAAGTCTCCTTGTATTTTAACATTGAGCCAAGTGGTCACCTTCCCTAAGGAAGCCAGTGTCGCTGCTCTTGTCAATCTTCCACGGAAAGTATGTAAAATGGCAGAAATAACAGTCCTTTGATTCTTCTATAAGCCCCACAGGCATTATTATTGATAATTATGACTAGTGAGTACTATTGCTGTCATTTTGCTTTGGACAGCAGTAGCAAATGAAAAGAGCAGGGCAGTACCTCAGCTTTCCTGCCCACTGGGAACAGACTGGAGAGTGAGGCCCAGACAGTCTGACGGCAGAATCCATGCTCACCATTCAACAGTTGTTGCAAAACTCACTCTTACTTTAAACAGATAATTACCTAAGGAAAAAATATTTGTGCCTGTGTTTAATGAAGGCATAAATAAAGTCATAACTCTGTCTAATGTTGAAAAGGATATTCTTCCCACTGTATTTAAATTTTACGTCAACTCACAGCCTGACTGGCCAAAATTCTTTACCTAGACAATAAATGAATAAGTAGAAATAGACTATAGCTGCCCCCACTTAGTCATATGATATGACAGAAAGTATTTAAATAAAGAGTAGATCATCACTGGGTATTGGGAAAAATTAATATAGCACTGAATGAGTTTTTCAATTAAAATGTTCCATATGATAGTATATCATAACTGCACAGAAAAAGTTAAATATATCTGTATCATACAATAAAACAAATTGACAAACATTAATTACATGTGAAAGCAAACTACCATAGGAACAAGGAAGTTAAAACTGAATATTTATCAACTGCTATAAGTAATCCATTTTAAATTGAAAAAAAAGAGAAAAATAAACTAACACATAAGTTTCTCTATTAAAAAATGTAAATTCAAACAGAAAACATGCAGGAAAGAAAACCTAAGTTTTCAATGTTGAAAAGAAATCTAAAAGAAAAATGGGATTAACAAATTGATTTGTGTTCTTAAACTATAAAATCTACATAAATATGTGACCCGAAGTTGGAAACATTAGCTATGTATTTGGGGAAATGAAATAAATGTGGCAGAATTATTGTTTTTGTTTGTTAGGGACCATATTAAATATAAAAATATTTTAGCATGTATAGACATGAGCAATTCACAAAACAAAAAATAAAACTGTTCATATTAGAGAAATAGAAACAAATGTCAAAATTTCAAACTAGTTTTGAAATCTTAAAGGAATATTGATGTCTCACTACTCTAATTACGTTCATAAGTTAAGAAAATGTCATGCAGTCTTACAGCTACTGATGATGTAGCAAACGAGTTCAAAAGAACTCCTATAGTTTAAAACCTTTTAATTAATTTTGAGGAAATTGTCCAGAATATATACTTTACAGACACATGCCCATGTTCTCGAAATCAAGAAGTAGGGACATAGCTAACTGGGACATAGCTAACTGGTATCGTGTGTCTAAGATGCACAAGGCCCGGGGTTTAGTCGCAGCACGAGAAAACAACAGCGCCCACTTGCATTGCTTAAGAGTCAAATAGCAGTCCCTCTGCAAACATGGAAGCAACATGGGGAAAAGTTGGTTGAATTATGGTACATCCACAGAATGTGGTATTTTGACCGCCTAAGCAGCGATCTCGAATGCTCTACATGATGAAATGTGAAAGGAGCAAACATGCTAAAGAAGTCCTTTTATACTTTGGTGACTGCACAGAAAGGATGAAGCAAGGACCATGAGAGTCCAGGGGCTGTGGAGGGCTTCATTGATGTCTAGCTGTTGCTTTTCTACTCATCACATTTTCTATGGTTCTTTTGCTTTTATAATTTTAAAACACAGATCATTTGTAAAATACCCATATTTTCTCCTTCATGTAGAAGGTACATCACTGTGAGGAATTCTTCCATGCCATTCATTTCCTAGCCTGGGATTTACACTTTAGCAGTGTCTAATGACTCAGGAATGCGTTAGAATAATGAATAAGAAGATAAAGTATTTGGTTTACTGATAGGAACATTTATGTATCACTTTAAGGAAAAAAACTCCACATTTTATTAATTATTACTACAACTACTACTATTATTGGATCAAATGCTAACTAAATCATGATGTCACTGATGCTGGAGGTATTGGCACTAATCTAACTGACTTCTGTAACTATTGTTAAAATAGAAGAAGATCTGATGGTGGCTGGTTTTCTTTTTGATTTTTTTTTTTGGTTTGTTTGTTGTTGTTGTTGTTGTTGTTTTTCAATCTCTCACTTACATGTGTATGCTGTGTGTGTATGTACCAGGTGAATAAATGAACCTATATGTGGGGCCGTGGGTACACGTGCACACATGTGCATATCAAGGCTCAAGGCTGATGTCAGGAGTCTTCTTCCATCACAATCCATCTTATTCACTGAGGGAGAAATTCTTAAACCCAGAACTCATCAACACAGCTAGTCTGGCTAGCCAGCTTGCACCAGACTCCTCTTTCTCTCCCTTTCCTGAATCCACACGTAGTCTGAGGTGCCCACCTAGTATTTGTGGGCATTTGGGGGCCTAGTGCTTGCTCCAGGTAGCTGAAATATCGCCTCCTGCCTTGTATCAAGCACCTTAACCAATGAGCCATCTCCAACCCCTGTTCGTTTTTAAAAACTAACATTTTCTTAGACTTCTTTGTATTGCCATTGTGTTTACATTTAAAGGCTGGGTAATTGTGACTGTCATGGAAATCTTTTCAAACACATGCTAAATTACAGGTACCTTAGCAACTATATATCTTCATTTGAAAATCACTGTAGTAAAATAAAAGAGTTTTTTAAAGTTTTATTATGTAAAAGAATATAATGAAATCACTCTAGAAAAGGCAGTGATTCCATTTTCCATGACCTTGCCCAGTGGCTGGAATGAAATGCTCTGTTCATGACTTGCTTCCTGTAGAACCTGGGTCTTAGGTCATGTCACCTCTCATTGTTCAGGAATCTTTGAGCTTTTGAGCTCCACAGCAGGAGCACCTTGGTGTCACCTCTGTATTGAGCCATGTGTGATAAGGTCAGATAGGCTGACATTTGTGTTCTCCAGTTTCTTCAGATCCTATGAGAGCACAAATGGCTGTCTCTCTTCAACCTCCACTACCCTTGACCTTCTCAGTGTAATTCAGTTGTCTTGCTCTGACATATAGCAGGGACCAGCAATGTGTGATCCTTAACCTCCTTCTCATGCACACCCCAAGGTACTACCCTTCCAGATCCCAAGGTAAGAGAGCTGTGGCTGCCTTTTTTGTAACAACTCCCTGCCTAAAATAGCTAAAACAGCAATGTCTAGACATTGCTACATGCATGAAAAGTACCATTCTCTTTTCAAATGATTATTTATGTAGGATCAGAGAAGGGGCATACACCCTTGTTCTAAAAACTTATGAAGCATGACTCACTAAGAATAAATGAAGGCTAATAATGAATAATAATATGTCATAGTATCCAACTTTGTTCAAAACTTTGAGTTCTTCCCTATATTCTTTGAAGCACATTGGATTGCATTAGGAAACCCTTGGGTAGTTCTGTGTAAAGTGCTTCTTCAGCTGTTTGAACAAAATAGTATTGCTAGAATATTTTACTTATTTACTTCCTCTCAGGCCTTGCTCATATCTAAAACCTCTGGTTGTAATTTTTATAAAAGACTAAAAAACTTGATAGGCATCAAATGTGTAAATGATAGATAATCAGATAGAGAAATATCATACAGGGTGGTAGAAATTAAAGTAAAACAAAATAAGATGCAATGGAGTTTTTGCTAAACATATATCAAAAGTGATTCAGTATCCATTAGGAATAGATAGAATATCTTTTACAAACATATTTACAAGAGCCAGCTAAGAATAGGTTAAAAGTGGACCATTACACATTGGAAGTAGGAGAAAACAAGAAGCAGGACAGGAGCCTACCATAGAGGTCCTCTGAAAGACTCTACCTAGCAATGTATTAAAGCATATACTGAGACTCATGGCCAAACTTTAGGCAGAGTGCAGGGAATCATATGAAAGAAGAGGGAGTTTGTAAGACGTGTAGAGGACAGGAGCTCCACAAGGTCCAAATATATCTGGGCACAGGGGCTTGTCTGAGACTGATTCTCCAACCAAGGACAGTGCATGGATATAACTTAAAACCCCTGCTCAGACATGGCTCATGGCAGCTCAGTATCCAAGTGAGTTCCCTAATAAGGGGAACAGGGACTGTCTCTGACATGAACTCAGTGACTAATTCTTTGACCTCCCCACTCCCTCACCCCCCGTGGAAGGAGCAGCCTCACTAGGCCACAGAGGAGGACAATGCAACCAGTCCTGATGAGACCTGATAAACTAGGGACAGATGGAAGGGGAAGAGGACCTCCCCTATCAGTGGACTTAGAGAGAGGCAGGGAGGAGATGAGGGAGGGAGGGTGGGATTGGGAGAGAATGAGGGAAGGGCTACAGCTGGGATACAAAGTAAATAAACTGTAATTAATATAAAAATTTTAATTAAAAAAAGTGGACCATCACATGCACACTTCCTAAGACCTACACAGAGAAGTAACCAGAAGGTAAGTGTAACTCCTTCTGCTAACAATTATTTCCAAAACTCCTAATGTCCTGACCAAGAAGATATTTTGTTCTAGAATCATCTTTCTGACAAAAATGGAATAACAAGTTTCACATTATAACATTTTACAATTATAACAATGGGTAAACTTTTACAAAGAATCATTCAAGTAAACAGATCTCTAAAGATAGGGCTCAAATTTATCCCAACAATAAGTAAAATTGAGAGAAATAAGAAAGGTGAATCATTTAGACCAATATTCTTAAGTAGATTTTACCCTCATTGAGTAGCAGATAGCCTGAGAGTACCCTCTCTGACCCGCAGTGAAACATTCTCCAGTGCTGCTGGGTGACCCAAACCATTGTTATAAATTCCTTAATAAGTGTCTGTAAGACAGTATGGGACATCTAGATATGCCCGCAGATGGGCCAGGAGAATCTTCAGGAATAGAACAAACATTCAATATAAGGATGACTCTGGGTCTGTTAAAACACAGCCCAGGGAGATGCTGGAGATGCTGGTGGTGAAATGAAGACAGAAGTCATTGAGCATGATAGGAATTTAAATTGCTAACCATAAGAAAAAGCTGAAAGGTAGTGTTATATACACTGCTACTATAGCCCCTGGAGAGAGCTGAGAGATGGTCTCTAACTGTAGAAATCCAAGAACACATGCAGGAGCCACAGGCTGCTAGAGAAACCATGTTTCAGAGGATAATTGAGATTGAATGGAAGCTACAGAAAGCAGAGAAGCATTCAGTAGTGCGTGGGCAAAGGACAAGGAGGCTTCATGGTGAAATCAGGTCCAGGTTGTGAAGACAGACTAATCTAAGCATGCAATCATGTGCCAGACAGATGATTTTAAAAAGGGATTCATGCTCCTTTAATAGGCTCATTAAGGTTTTCTAGAGGTAATAGTGATCTTGTTGATGGCATTTTGGATGCCAATTTGGATAAAAAAGGTTAGAGTCTAAAGACACAGATTCAATTGTCATAAATCATATGGGATAAGTTCAAATAATCAAACTAGTGACTGGCAATGTAGATGAAGGAGAAATATGGGTAGACTAGAATCAGGAAGAGAAAGGACATTAGCCACCTACAGGGAGACAACAAGTAATCAGCTATCTCACTGTGGTATCTTGTCTGGAACTACACAATTATTAAATCAGTATTAAAGTGTGACAAGGAAGGCAATGAGAAATATGGACAACACAGAGAATCGCAGGGTTGGGATGATGGTTTCGTGAATAAAGACCTGAGTTTGTGTCTTCAATATCTAGCTAAAGCAGGATATGGTAATCTGCATCTCTAATCCACCTCTCCTACAGTGAGATGGGAGACAGAGATAGAAGAATCCTCATGAGACTAAACCTGCTGTCCAGGCATCTGCTGCTGCCCACAACTAGAGACCATGCCTCAAACAAGGTGAAGGGAAAGACCAAAAGCTGGGGATGTCCTAGAACCTGCATGTGTACACCATTGAGCAAGCATACTTACACACACACACACACACACACACAGGCACACCACACAATCTAGATTTCTGTCATGACAAATCAACAGTTCCCGCAAGAATCCTAGTTGCTAACTCAGGCTTGAACAAAGTGAATCAAAGCAGGCTCCAGCAGAGCAGAGAGTAAAACAGCTTTTCAAAGGATCTCATTCCTCCTTTTCCCCTCACAGGTTCTCTTTCTGTCTTTCCCAACTAATGCTATCTTGTGATATGTAAAGTAAAAATAGTTACAAAAACTAGTGAATGTAATCTTCCACAATAAAAAGCAGAAACAAACATGACAAAACCTGAGTTTCTTTAGAACACTCCCAGACTAACATTCACTCTTGAAATACAAGCACTCCTATTCATACAGTGAGAGCCTGATATACTGTAACTCCCTGCCATGCAGCCAGGCGCCAATCCCTCCCAAGTCCCGCAAGAGCACTTTACATTTTCTTCCCATCTTTCAGCTCATAAACATGCTTCTCTCCAGAACACATGCCATATGCCATTGGAAAGGGGTTGTAAAGTTTTATAGATATATTTGAGAGTGTTATAATAGTATAATAAAGCAAAAATAATGCAAAGGAATGGGAATTATTGAACAATGGAATTAAAATATTAGGCACGGATAATTCGAACCACATTCAGCTCTTGTTTGTGCAAGTCATAAAAACCAAGACCTTCTTATTTGGTTCAAAGATACCAGGCCTTTGAATCCCCCTTAAAAAAAAAAAAACTCAGGAACCACTGTATTTTATTAAAACAATGTAAACCTGACATCAATAAATAGTAGCTAAAAAGTCTGGAAGCTTCTGTTATGCTAAATAACAAATATAATGTCCTAGGTATTTCGAAGCAAGAAACTCGGTACTTTTTCACACTTCTTTGAATTTTTCTATAATTTTTCCAGACTGGAGTTAATGCATTCGTTTCGTCATAATTTATTTATTTCCTACAGCAGTGAGAGTGGGTGAGGATAAAGAACACAGATGTGAATCTCTAATACTGGGGTGCACATATTGCAACTCAAGCCTGCATGGGGTCATTCATCGTTTCATTCATTCATTCATCTAGCATTTATTGTTACTTATTTTTACCTTCATGAAAGATCAGATTTCCATACAAGATTAATTATTTCCGTATCTAACATCGTGTATGAAAGTTAATTTCTAACATGAGGTACTTTTTCCTAACTCAAAATACGATCAAGGGACCTTGGCCACAATTTATTGTTTTAAAAAGAATAAGAATTTAAGACAAGAACATAGAGTGAGGAATGGAAAGACTGATGTCAACATTCTCAAAACGAACCAGAAAAATCTGTAGCACGTAAATAGGTGCTTCCACTGGAGACGCATTGCTTGACTTCGGAGCCTGACTGGAGGAACAAGTGATCAGCATGGTAGAGAACGAGGTCCACAATGGCCTTTCCAGAAGCTTCCAGGTCGAGTTTGCTATGAGGACCTTTGAGGATGCTATCAAATAATAGGAAATAGAACTTAGGCAATAGAAAATATTTTATAGCCCATAGGAGAAATGCTAGACACATAAATACTGTGTGCAGAAATGCAGCAAGAGTGGGTCAATGAGAACAGCTTTCAGGAGTCACTTTTACCTATTTTAAAAAAAAAATCTCACTTCATAGACTAACTCAAGACTAGCTGGACCCAGGCTCCCTTCCCCACATGCCATCAACATGGCTTCCTTTCTTCATAAATGGAGAGCCTCACTGAAGGATTCTCTAGGGTATACTGTTGTCTTTCTCCCTCACATTACCTGCTCGCTTTAAACATCTCTTCATCTTATTCTATAATGTTCAGTCTTTAAGCTTTTTCTAAATCCTTGTACCTGTTTAGAGGGTCCTGTCCTGTCTTTTCCTTTCATATGGCAGCTCCCTGATGTATATCGTTTTATAGGCTGTATATTTCTGTATGCCTAGTACTCCTTCATGGTCGACTCTAAGCCCCACCCAAGTCTATACAGTAACCAAGTAAAATTTCTCCTGGGTTTTTTTTTTCATACAACCCTGAAAAATACTGTGCGTATACTTAAATATCAAAAGCATTTTCGAATGAAGTGTGACTGCCAAGTCAGACCAAGACAAGACCATTCCAAGAAATGGTAATGGATGAGAAAGATCCCAAAGGACAGTTTCCAGAAAATTAAGAACTTTAATGAGTAATCAGGTACAGAAACCATATTAAAGATGAAATTTTAACTACTCATTAACCTGTTCAGTTACTCAGACAGCCTGAGTACCTCTGTGTAATGGAGAGGGATGAGGTATTAACTCTACAAGATTCTGTCTTCACCCTTCATGAAGCGAAATCTAGGGGGAACTCAGGGTCATGAGGAAATACTAGGAATTGGAATTTGGGGAATGGTATTTCCAGGTATTATGGAAGTGAACGACCATGAGGCTGGTAGGAAATGCTTCATAGAGGATACTATATCAAGATGAAACTTAAGAAACAATAAGGAGTCCACAGGTAACAACAGACGGAGGAGATAAAGGGTTTAAAAAATAGCTGAGATGCCTGACATCATTGCATGGAAAGAAAAAAAAAAACAACAAAAAGGTAAATCAAACCAAGAGTGTTTTTTGTTAAGAGCCAAAGCTTCCCACACTAGGGAGATAGTTTAGTTGGCAACTCTTCCATAGAAGAGTGAGAGCCAAAGTTTAAAGTCCCAGAACTCCCATCAGAAAGCCTAGCATGATAGTGCGAGAGGAGAGACTGGACAAGTCCTAGGGCTTAGAGACCAGCACTTACAGACCAGGCTAGCAAAATCGACAAGTTTCATCTTCAGTGAGCAGCCTTGTTTCCAAAATAAGGTGGAGAGTGACTGAGGAAGGCACCTCATGTTGACTTCTGGCCTTCACGTGTGCATGCATATGTGTCTATATACACACGCACACAAAAGTATCGGTACATGTAAACACACACATGGGGGCAGATGAGAAAACACCAGCAGCCTTCCATAAAATTTATTTAGAAATAATTTCTTTAAAAATTTTAGGATAGTGAGATGTGTCCTAGATCCTTGTATTTACACATTTTACATAAGCAAATTTATTTGATATGTATGTTTAGAAGTTGGAACCCCAAAAAAGAAGATACTTAATACTGAATCAATTAAAAGTCTTGTAATAAATTTGGGGAAAGAGCCAGTCACTGTGACACAACTTCAACAACTATTCATCATTCCTATCTGTTACTAGAAGGGGACTTATTAAAAAGAGGGGTTCAGTGAGAAGAGGATGATCACAGAAGAAGATAATGGGGGAGATCAAAGTATCCTATATCTGTCTTAAACTGTGAGAAAATAAAGTTATTTAAAGGACCATTCTTTTTTTTTTTTTTTCAATGCAGTTTATTCAGGAACCTTGAACAATCCTCGGACCCTGGGGAAAGCCAGCCCACAGCTTAAATAGCCTCTGGGTAGCCAACCCAGGCATGCCACGTGGGCAATGCAGATAGGTCCACATACATGGAAGCAAGCCAGATCCTCAGCCTTAGCCAAATGTGGAATTGTTCGTGACAGAGAGCACTCACCATCGGGAAGGTGGAAGGCTCCATCTTTAAGGCATAGCATTCCGCAGCTCTCTACAGTTCCCCCTTTTTGTTTTAGATGCATCAGGCAAGAGTAGAGGTCTGATCTCTGATATTAGAAATAAATTGGGACTTTGTACCGATGTTCATTTAGGTGTCATCCACCCAAAGAGCATCAGACCCGTAAAGGACCATTCTTAAATGGACACCATCAGTTTTGTGAATTTTCATCATCTCTCAAATTATAGGAGATTCCTAGGATTTTGTCTTGATGTTTCTATAGTGCAGGACTTAAGGGAGATTGCCCTTTCTTGGCTTCCTAGGTTCTGGAATCACAGGAATGAGCTACCAAACCCGGCTTATAGACACGATGAGCTACTCTAGACTAGCTAGACTAGACTAGAGTTTCATCTTCAGGGAGAGGACTTTGTCTCAGAAATAAGGGGCAGAGTGTTTGAGGAAGGCATCTGAAGTTACCTTCAATCGTATATAGGAGTATATGATCTTTAGTCATTGAATAGACCTCAAGTTTTCCATTCTAACAAAATAAGCAAGTAACCTCCTTTCTCCACGTGGAATAGTACAGGGTTTCAGACAGTATTTTTTTTTTCTTTTTTTTTTTTTATTTATTTTTTTTTATCAGTTACATTTTATTAACTCTGTATCCCAGCCGTGTCCCGATCCCTCATTCCCTCCCAGTCCCTCCCTCCCTCCCTCCCTCATCTCCACCGTGCCCCTTTCCAAGTCCACTGATGGGGGGGACCTCCTCCCCATTCATCTGATCCTGTTTTATCAGGTATCTTCAGGACTGGCTGCAAAGCCCTCCTCTGTGGCCTAACAGGACTGCTCCTCCCTTCGGGGGTGGGGAGACCAAAGAGCCAGTCATCGAGTTCCTGTTAGAAATAGTCCCTGTTCCCCTCACTTTGGGAAACCAATTGGTTACTGAGCTACCACAGGCTACATCTGAGTGGAGGTTCTAGGTTATGTCCATACATGGTCCTTGGTTGAATGTCAGTCTCAGAAAAGACCCTGTGCCCAGATATATTTGGTCCTTGTGGAGCTCCTATCCTTTCCCCATCAGACTAACTCCCCTTCTTTCTTATGATTCCCTGTACTCTGCCAAAGGTTTGGTCCGAAATGCAATTCAGACAGTATTTATGGAGCCCTGGTTGAGCAGATAAACAGGAGTGAAGCAGAAAGTAATGCAGAAAATCACTAAGATGACATCACAGAAACTGTTCTTTGTGTGAACTCACAAATGTTTGAGATGGGAACCAAGATAGGTAGATCTTTCAGGGCATGCAAACCTGAGGGGGTGGAGAGAGAGAGAGAGAGAGAGAGAGGGGGGGGGGGGGGGAGGGAGGGAGAGATGAATAGCTACTGGCTTTTCAAAAAACTCCTACCCATTTTTCCCCCATGTGTGTAAACGGGGAGAGATATATTTCAAGTGGACAATAGAGGCTACACTCTTTCATCCTTTGTACACACTGAAGCATACTGAAAGCAGTCAGAGAAAATGCTAAACCCAAATTGCTATGTAGACACTGACCTATTGTATCTGTGAGTGGAGAAAACCTAGTCCTTTGGTGTTTTCAGTTATCACTTGAAAATTTGTACTTCCTTGTAGACTTAAAATCATTCAGGAGAGTTGTTTAAGTTATAATATTAAAGCACTCCAGCCCAGTTAATATGATTATTCACATCTTCTAATAACAAGTATTAAGAAGAAAATGACCTAAGGATTAGGAGAGATATCTCAATAGGTCTTAAAATCTGTTTGACAAAACATGAAACTTCTCTAGCAGTGGTTCTCAATCCTCCTAAGACTTCAGCCTTTTAATACAGCCCCTTATGGTATGGTGACAGGGAACCATAAAGTCATTTTAGTGCTACTTCATAATTGTAATTTTGCTACTGTAATGAATAATAATGTAAATATCTGAGATGCGGGGTATCTGAGATGCGACCTTAGAGGGGGTTGTGACCCACGGATCGAGAATCTCTTTTCGATAGATATGTGCTGTTTGGAGCAGGGAAAGAGTGGAAGGTGTCGACTTTGAAAGGTCACAAGAAAGATGAAATTTCTTCCATTTCCTAGAGATTAAGCTGTGTGACATTCAGAACCATAAGTGCATTCACTAATCACTGATTTCCACACAAAATTGCAAGCATAAAATACTTGTTCCGAAGTTACCGAACAAAGCAAAATACGCAGAAAAGTAAAATGCCAGAAACTCCATCACAATTTAAAATGCAGGGGTAGAGCTTCACGTGGCAAGCCGTATTTGGCTGAGACCCAGGTTCATTATTGCACATTGACTGGGATCACCCAGGTGCCTTCAGTATGCTGCAGGGCTCAGAACCTGCACAGGGCTCTGATAACTCAATGAAGGTGTTTGCCTAAACACGGCAGCAGCTACATAGGAAATAAGATACTTGGGATGCTGTAATGAAGCTAACAATAAGGACCTGTTCAAAAGCAGATAGAGTATAAAAGAGAAAAATTAGGGAAAGATGAGTGAGGGAATTAAAACCAAACATAAATGCTGATAAAGTGCACATTTAGCTACCCGGTGGATATTTTCTGGGTTAATAAATGCTCTTACCTACTTTTGAAGCATCCAGATTGTTGATTTTCTTACATTCAAAGAACCAATAAAGAAAAATTTCATAAATAAATGAGCATATAAATGAAGGCAGAAAGGCATAGGTATTTTTCTTCATATATTTATTTTATCAAATTCAAAAGAACAGAGTCTCTGGGCTATTGAAGGCACTATATTTCAAGCCATACTCAGTGGAAATTTATTCTGTTTTTGTTAAAAGCATTTAATAGTACCAATTTCAGAGGACAATAAAGAGCCAAGTTTCAGTGAACTGGTTAAATTCTGCCTTCATATTAAGAGTACACTTTATGTCTATAGGGAGTGTAGTAACTGCTTGTGTGTGTGTGTGTGTGTGTGTGTGTGTGTGTCTACTGATGGATTTGAAGAGCAAATATTGTTCCTCTGTATGAAAATATCCAATTTTCATGATTCAAGTAAGAGCCTCAATGTTACTGCTAGCATTCGAATTTTTCACTCTGTTGTTTCAACTCAACTTTGCTTGGTTTGCCTTTAAATTTTAAATAGATTGTCAAGATTATGCTTTACTATTTCCCGGCTACATGGCAGTTAGCCTTTACTTGAAAGATCATAGAAGATAGTCTTATCAAAGTAGATCAAAGGGCAGAGGAAAACTGTCTAGTGTGTAGGCTGCCCTATACTTTATTTGACTAATCAGAATAGCAAAACTGAGGATTAAAAGTCAATGACATAAAGATCTCACTAGTCTCTGCGATACTCTCACTTTTTGGGAATCAGGGTAGATGTGTTCTCTGTTTGTTCTCTCTGTCTCTCTGTCTCTGTCTTTCTTTCTTTCTCTGTCTCTGTCTCCATCTCTGTCTCTCTCTGTTTTTCTCCCTTTCATACATTCTCTCTTTCTCTCCCTGTGTGTGTGATATTCAGAAAAATGAAAAAAGATAGGAAAGAATAAAAACGTTTATTTTTAACTAAATGAATAAAGTATGTGATAAAAGTAAAAGATTAAAGCCTAAATCAAGGTAATAGTCTCAACTGTTTCTTGCTCACTCTCTTTAAATACAATGAGCTAGACTACAAGTCTCTTTAGACTTTTAGTGATGCAACATGCTTACCCTTTGTGTACTGGCAGAAGGGAGTGAAATAATAAACCTGGTTATATTTAAGGTAATGAGGTTTTTATGGAAGAATTCTTGACAGTTCATATGGAGAACATAGAGGAAAAATGAATGAGAAGAAGCTTCCATTGGAAGGTCTCTAGGGTGGAAATAACAAAAACAAACAAACAAAAAAGAAAACCTGCTTCAGAATATTCTATTTGTTTTGCTTTAAGGTTAAATTCAGATTGAGCCCACAGTTTCCAAGTTGTGTAGCACTGATAGCACCAAATGTTTAAGTTTTTACTTAGTTGCTTAGATGTGTTTACTTCTACATAAACCAGCACCACAAAGCAAAATATAGCAAAACATTTTACCTACTGCAAAGACTTCCGAATTAACTCTTTTCAAACTTCTAGATGATTCCCTAATGAAATCATACAAATAAGGAACAATTGTAATTTCAATAGAAATCTGCCTTTAGACAAATAGTTGGTGCTCTTCAAATGCATTCTGCAACTCTCACCAACACTCCTATTTTCTTGTATACCATTTTCCTCATGTCTGATTCTAGAAACGCTGGCAAGCTTCAGCATCCCAAGTGCCTTTTGGAAGAACCTCTCTGAGATCTCCAATCATAGTGTTCTTCATGTCCTGCTCTGTATATGAAACACTAACCTCCCTAAAATTTAAAATACTTTAGACACAGCCTATGCCAAGAATGGTTTCTGTGCTGTAATTGAATTACATTGCTAAGAAAAAATAATAATAAGTTTTGGATGGACAACAAAAGCTTGTTTCAGAACCAAACCAACTATTTTTGCCCCAGCTATACCTAAGCCTCAGTGTCCGGCCCTGTTTAGAAGCCTGTGTTTAGACTAATTTCTTGCCCTAGCTTTGTAAAATAGGCTTTATCTTTTCCTGTAGCAGATCAGGTATGTAGAACTCACAGGGGTTTTGCAAGCGAGAGGTGGTCTTCATAAATTAGTTTTTGTTTGTTTTGATTTTTTTTTTTTTTGCTTGCTCTGAAAAGTGGTATGCTAAGGAAGAAAGCATTGATGTGTATCCATGGTTCAAGTTACAAAATTCATGACTGTAGGGAAAACCCGGCAGTGGTCAGGTTCATGGGAGCAAAAGCATCTATCCATTTGGTCATATATCAACTGACCAGGAAGTGGGCAAAGGCTAGCACTGGAAGTGAGGCTAGGCTATATAACCCTTACTGCCTGTGCCTGTAGCCCATTGTTCGTCCCCTGGGTCCACAACCAAAATGGTCCAGGATGTCTCAAAACAGTGTCTCCAACTAGACACCAACTATTGAAGCACATGAGTCTGTGCAAGTCATTTCATATTCAACCCATAATACCTTCCAAAGCCAGGAATTATGTGAATTAGCTGGCAATAAAATAAGGCCTCCCTGCTGGTCTCACAACAAGGAACAATGCTCTCATTTTTGTACCAAAGAGACAACGGACTATGAATAACCTTATAATTGCTCAATAGAAAACATATTTATTGAGCCCCTACAGTTTATAAAACAAACAAACAAAAAGAACAATAAAAATAAACCCTACAACAGGTTCCATACATTGAAAATAATTCCGTGAAGTTTCAGGGCATCAGGATGCTTACATTGGGTTGCAGAGATGAACTATGAATAAGTGTATTATGAGGTGCTGAAAGGGGATATGGAATTGAAGGTGCCGTATAGAGAATATAGACAAATAGCAAGGTGCATGGAAAAGTTTCAGTCTAAAGGGAGGGTTAGAGTCTAGGAATATGGCTCAGTGGATAAAGTACTGATCTTAGAAACATGAGGACCTGAGTGTGGCCAGAGAACCCACATGAAGCAGCCAGCTCTGGTGGTACATGCTTATACCCCAGGACTGGGGAAGCAGAAACAGTCATAACAGTCATATTTCTTTACCCCGCCGGCAAAGTCTACAAAGTAAGCTACAGACCGAATGAGATGTTCTGTCTCAAAAACCAAGGTGGGTGGCTCCTGAGAAATCATACCCAGGAATGATCTCTGATTTCCAAATGCATGCAAACATCAACACACACACGCACACACACATGCACACACACTGCAACATGGATATACATGCATGCATGCCTACCCTCTCAGAAACACATAGAGAAAGGGATCATGAAGGGATGCTGTTAGCAAAAGTCTGAGAAAATGCTGCCATGACATTCCTGCAGGAGGAGCAGCAACGGATATCCTCTGTCCATGGGTCTACTGTCTACACGACTCTACCCACGGACACTGGGGACACCATGTTGCTAGATTAGGCCTTCATTGCCAATCACAGCATCGTGGTCAGAGCAGGATAAATCTCTATCTGCAGAATATTCTCCAGCTCTAAAACAGGGAGTGCGGCAGGAAAAATGAAGCCAGAAAACACAATCGTGTTCAGTACTTCACACCCTCTCCAAGAAGCAATACTGATTAAACAGTCCTAATGTACCAATACTTGGGCTCCAACCCCAAATACATACTCAGATGCATGGAATTCTGCTTTATGAGAATTTCATGAGCATTTTCAGCAAATCTAACAAGTGATATAGGCTGAGTTTCTTTGCTCCCTAGGGGCCCCACACATTTCTCCACCATACTGAGCTAACATTTCTGTCAAAAGGAGCTTTAAAGACATTAGGAAAAGAAAAAAAAAATAACATGGGCGACTTAGTATGTGACCCCTAGTTTCAACAACTACCCTGCTTTTAAAAAAGAAAGGCAAAGAAAACAGCAAATTCAAAGCATTTTCGCATATTCACATTGACAAGAATTGACTGTTTTGACAAGGGAAAGACTTGGCATAGGATTTTTTAGATAAATTAACAGAATGAAAGTGCTAAATTAAAATCGCCGCATTGATTTCCTTTTTAGCTCAGCTGTGCATTATATAAAAGGGTCAGAGGAAGGATTTATTATGGGCGATGAGTCTCTGTCATCCACTGAAGTACTAAGAGAGCAGTGTATAAAATAAGTTGCCCATTCCAGACACTCTTTGTCTTCGAGGAAAGCTGCCTAGGTGGCCCACGGGTGGCTGCAGCCCTGAAAGGAAATGGAAATTGATAATCGGTCCTGTTAGAGCGATTCTCTACATGTTCAATTCATATCCTTTTGAAAGGGAGAGATTAAGATGAAACCTCATTGAGGAATACACATTTTGCAGAAAATAGAAACAAAGGTTTTGCGAGGCTATTTCAGTCGGTGTCAAATGTGAGAACAAGGGGACACAAACTCATAGGAAGAAAGGGCATTAGCAAAATCCCCAAACAAAGAAGGAGCCCACAGCAAATGCGCGCAGCCGTCTTTGTGGACGCTCGCAGGAGAAGTAGTACAACTTGATTTACAAAGAGCCCGGATAATTATTTGTTACTTGGAGCCAACCCTGCTTCTCCTGCTGCAGAGGGCAGGCACTGACCATCTGCGTGTCTTCATTTTGCTTTTGTGTGGTTGAGAAGCAGCCGCGCTGCCGCGTCTGGTGAGCCTTACATGAAGAGACGTTGGAAGTGCTGGCTTTCAGCGTTTAAACTGCTCCCTCAGCTTCAGTCAGAGGGCCGCTGCGTGTCTAACCACAAATAAATTGAAATACCAGCCGAGGAGAGGGCATGGCGCTCGCTGACGGAATAATGGACAGCAGGTGGTAGAAGGTTTTGTTTTCAGGAAAGCACAGGAGGCTAGAAGTGACAAGAGTGATTTTTGCAAGAGGGCTAAAACTGTCAGGATGAAGTCATGAGGGTCAGTAGTTGTCGAGCTGACCTTTTTAAACAAACCCTGAGACCTTTCACTAGATCGTCACAGCAGTAGCACATTCATGCCAGAAAGGTCGCCCCTCCCTCCAGATGCTGGGAGTCTTCACAAAAAAAAAAAAAAAAAAAGCATATTTTCTATGATAGGGCCCGTGTTTCTTCCCGGAGCTGCCTGGCACTCCCCCTCCTGTCAGCCTGTGATACATGATTGTAACCACTCACCTGCTCCACCACACACCGGCATCTAAGCTATCCGCTAACACTTTTAAGCCGCCTTTGATATCATCTTCCTGTCAAATCACGGAAATCAAGGGACTCAGTGGGAAGTGGGGTGCTCAGCGCACTAATTTCCATGTCCGTGTCACTGCTGAACGATCCTTCTAGCACAGGGACTTCTGGGGACTCACTGGGGGTTGAGACAGGTGAGGGAGCTGGCATGACAATTCATCCCTCTTAGCGTTCGTGAGCCAAGCTGTGTGACCCACCTGAGCAGGATACTCTTTTTCTAGTACTGTTCCGCTTGGGCACTAGCATGAGCCCAGAAAGCACAATAAATCTCATCCCTGGTCTGCTTTCTAACGGGCACGCTTGGTTCAGAATTTGCACCACTAACCCTGTGAACTGTTGTCTCCAAAGCCTGTGGGGGAAAGTGAGAGCGTTTCCCCTTAGAGGTGAAACAGCATTGTCTCTCTTTTCTCAATTAAAAGCAGTGTTTCAGGAGGGAGGCAGAGGTGCCTGCTTAGCAAACCCTAACGTAAATATGCAAACTGCTCGCCTAAATGGGCAGTTGCAAACATCCATCCATCTAAAATGGGCTCCGAAAGTAGGAAAGGCCTTCTCTCCTTACAACAGAACGGCAATCACTTATCCTCCGAGGACCTGGTGTACGGAAGTGTAAGGAAACAAATATAAGGCAGAGATGCACAGAGGAGCATGCCTTGTAAAGCTTAATTTTGTTGAGTTTTGGGTTTTTGTTTGTTTGTTTGTTTGTTTGTTTTTTCTCCCTTCAGGCTGAGTCTATGCATTTCTCTGATCTTATAAGTATGTACTAAGAAGAAAATTTGACGAATACTCCCATAAATGTGAGTTCATGTTTTAGCATGACTGAGGCATCCTTTAAGGGAAATCCTAGAATCTCAATCTCTTGGCCACCTGTTTTTCCAAGGACTTCAGCAGTAATTCAGTTCATGGTTTGGGGCCTAAATTGGAAAAGCTCTCATTTATCCCCACCCTTGTGCAAACTACAGGAAATATAGAATCTGTGTTTACATTCTTGAGACTCCTACACATTCTACATGATTCTACATGTTTGCAAAATTAAATATTTCGGGCCTGGAAGTAAAACTGTTAAAAGCAAAGGAAACTGTATAGAGTCATAAGGTTAAGGAAAAGGACTGCTCAGAGGAATGACAAAACAAGGTATGAGACACAAGCTGGGAACTGTAAAAAGAATGCAGATGCTCAGCCTTCATGGAGTGGGCTTGCACTGGGCAGATAAGGATGACCTGTCTTGGGTACCAGTGAGGTGTGCTGGGAACACCTCAACTAACACGGAAATGGACAACCAAACCAAACTGATATCACCCAGGAAGTATTTTGTCTAGGAGGCAATTTTATGAGACTTTCTATGGTATTTAAACAAGTCCGGTTTATAGACAGATCCGTAACTGGGTGTAGTGCATGCCTACAATGTTGGCTATCAAGAGGCTGACACGGGCAGATGGCAGGCTAAAGACGTACCCGGTGTACAAGGGTTATGTGCTAATCTAGATTACGCAAGAAAATATCATCTCAAAAAAAAGACAAGATTCAGGAAGAAACAATTAGTGACTTATGAACACTTAATGCCAAAGTCCTCAAAGGATGCAGAAAAGTGTATATGGATCATAGCTGCAAACCATTTTCCACAATTTTTTAAATAAAACACCAATTTGTGTCTTTATTGTTAGAAGAAAATTCAGAGTTCCAATGTGCTAGCTACAGAAGAATTTGTTTCTTTCTGCTAATCATATCCATGTGTTTATAGAATGAAGGGAAGGTCCAGTATACAGGTTAAATCAATCCATGAAGAGGATGAGGAACACTTGACCTAGCTTCTCCTATGAGTTCTCTGGAATTACACAGCAATAATGAAGCTCTACTTTAGTCTGTGATTCTGAAGTACCCTTTCAGTGACAGTTGCTCAGGAAAAACAAAATCCGTTCATCTATATGTTCGTTAGCAATTGAAAACGACAAGTAATGATAATGATAAGACTGATAATAAGACTCCATTTATGGAAGTCTGATAATGATAAGATTCTATTGATGGAAGTTTGACTGTACAGCCTTATAGAATGAATACATTCAACTTATTATGATGACTGTTATCCTGTGTAGACCAGCATTGCTTACTTCTGGGGTAGGAATCAGGAAAGAGTAAACAAAACCAGAGATTTTTTTTTTCAGAAACAGATGGTACAGAAGTTAACTCTGGAAGAAAAGCTGTCCGTTTGTACTGAAGAGCCAGGATTGGTCAATACAAGTGTCCACATGCTTAGGGCTGGATAGGATGTAGCAAGCATTCACTGAGCAGGCTTTATTCTTGGATCAGTTTGAGTCTCCTCACTGAAGAGTGAGTCAAGTAAAAGTCCCAAAGCCTAGAAAGGTCTAAGGGCTCAGACGCTATTGGTTCGATGTAACAGAAGGAATCTATGAGAAGACTAGCCAGGATTTCTGGTCACCACACATGACACAGCATCACACATTCTCCTCAACAGCCTTTTCTGCACCGAAATTCTCCTTAACTCCTTATGTGTATGTAACTGGCTCTTACACAATTGTCTTTTGCTTCCAGAGGAATAAGGATTTTGTAATGCAATTGGATTTTTTCCATGTACATTTTTGCTTGTGGGTATACTACATATTATTTATATGCACGTGATAGATAGATAGATAGATAGATAGATAGATAGATAGATAGATAGATACAGATATATAGATATATATAACTTTTGCATTTCGAGAATCAGTTCTGGATACTTACAAAGTCCCAAGTGTGCATTCTCTCTCCAGCTGTTGGCCAGAGGTGTTCCAGGGCTCTGTTGATACTCTTCTTACACCTTCTTGTCTACATCAAGGCTCCACAGCAGTTTGTGTGAACTGCCCTCTTTACTTCAGTGAGGTTTCTACCACACTCACTGACTTCTGCCTAACAAAGACTCACCTACATTAAGATCACCAGCTGCTCAAAAATGGTTCACAAACTAGGAACTGCTGTGACTCAGCTCTAGCTCATCTCTTCACTCATCAGAACTTGTAGGTGCTTGTCATCAAAGAGGGTTCTAGGTGCATAATAATTGAGCTGTGCATTCAGAGCAGCTATACAGTTCAGCTTTGTAACAGCCGAATGTAAAGTCTATCTTCTTGTGTGTGTATGTTTCTACATGTAAAGCTGTCTAAATGTACATCTCCCTCAAGAAATATATAATAAAAGGAACTCAAGGGTAATAAAAGCTGTCAATGACTTTTAACTCTTGGGAGGTAAGAGTTGCTTCATAAGTCATGGAGAATATTGATTTGTAGCCACCACCACACAGAAATAAAATGTAGGAGGTTAATTTGCTCAGAAAAATCTATAACCAAATATTTATATGCAGTGCTTTACTGGTATGAATATTTTTATCTTTTTTTAATTCTTTATTAATTACATTTTATTCACTTTGTATCCCCCTGTGGTTCCCTCCCTCCTCCCGTCCAAATCCTTCCCTTCTTCCACCCTCTGCATGCATGCCCCTCCTCAAGTCCACTGATAGGGGAGGACTTCTTTTCCTTTCTTCTTATCCTAGTCAATTAGGTCTCATCACGAGTGGCTGCATTGTCTTCTTCTGTAGCCTGTTAATGCTGCTTCCCCCTCAGGGGGAGGTAATTAAAGAGCAGGCCAATCAGTTCATGTCAGAGACAGTCCCTGTTCCTATTACAATGGATCCCACTTGGATACTGAAATGCCATGGGCTACATCTGTGCAGGGGTCTTAGATTATCTCCATGAATAGTCCTTGGTTGGAGTATCAGTCTCAGGAAAGACCCCTGTGCTCAGATTTTTTGGTTCTGTTGCTCTCCTTGTGGAGTTCCTATCCTCTCCAGATCTTACTATTTCCCACTACTTTCCTAAGATTCCCGGCACTCTGCCCAAAGATTGCCCATAAGTCTCAGCATCTGCACTAATAGTCTGCAGGGCAGAGCCTTTCAGATATCCTCTGTGTCAGGCTCCTGATTTGTTCCCTCTTTTTCTCCTTCTGATGCCCATACTCTTTGCATTTCTGGATAGGAATTGAGCATTTTAGCAAGAGTCCTCCCTCTTGATTAGTTTCTTTAGGTGTACAGATTTTAGTAGGTTTATTCTATATTATATGTCTGCATGAGTGAGTATATACCATGTGCATCATTCTGCTTTTGGGATAGCTCACTCAGGATGATCTTTTCCAGTTCCCACCATTTACCTGCAAATTTCATGATTTCCTTGTTTTTTATTGCTGAGTAATATTCTATTGTGTAGATATACCACAATAAAGAAGTTAAACAGCAAAAAATCAAGTAATCCAATTAAAAAAAAATGGAGTGCAGAGAGAGGAATATCGAATGGCAGAGAAACACTTAAAGAAATGCTCAACCTCATTAGCCATCAGGGAAATGCAAGTCAAAATGACCCTAAGATTTCACCTTACACCCATCAGAATGGCTAAGATCAAAAACTCAAGAGACAACACATGCTGGAGAGGTTGTGGAGAAAAGAGAACCCTCCTCCACTGCTGGTGGGAATGTAAACTTGTACAATCACTCTGGAAAGCAATCTGATGCTTTCTCAGACAACTAGGAATAGCACTTCCTCAAGATCCAGCTATATCACTCCTAGGCATATGCCCAAAAGAGTCCCAAGTACACAATAAGGACATTTGCTCAACCATGTTTGTAGCAGCCTTATTTGTAATGGCATGAATATTTTTACATTTTATGTATTTAACCATATTTGAGAAGTAGGCTTGAGGTCTGCTTATAGTGTATCTATCTGCTTAGTCATTACATATGCATTTTCCCACAGCATAAATTAGCTTGGTAGCCACTATTATAAATTATGAATTGAAGTTCATATTTGAAAAATAAATGTGTAAATATCATTGTATCTTTCATAATAATTAAACATTCATTTCTACAGAGATTTTGATGGCATACCCATTAGTGAACCTTCTAAGGCAGTATTTGTTTTTTCAAACATTCCTCTTTATAAAAAGCAATATATTTTTGCTCTATAAATTAAGAAAAGGTACAATTCTCGAAAACCTTTTATCTCCACTCTCAGCAGTACTGATTCCAAATTAGGTATCAAATTTCAGATGTTACTCAAATCCTGCTTCTCTGCTCGGTTAAAAACTGTATCAGGTGGGCTAGAAAGAAAATTCAGTGCTTAAAGGTGTGTACCCCTCTTCCCAGAAACCTGCCTTCAGATCCCAGCACCCACACCAAAGCGCTCTTTCGACCTCTGGAGGCACTGCACTCTTCCTCACACACTCCCTCCCCAACACACATAAACTTAAAAAAAAAAATTTAAATAAAATAAAACCTGTGAAGACATTTACATACTTCTTTTGCTCTTCCTAAGCTTCATTCTCTTTTCAGACAAGATCAGGCAAGTTCAGAGGGGTATGATGGCAAACAAACTCTCTTTTCAGTGACCGCTCTTTATTTTAAGAATGAATGCCAGTTCGTTCAATCTTCTACTTTGGAACTTTTGAAACATAAAGTAAAAATCCGTTTGGATCCTAAGTCCTAGAACTCAGGTGAGCTTACTCTATCAAGGAACGGTGAAAACCACAAAGAAAGCATCAAAGCAGGTGCCTATGCCACACTTGGCGCTCACCCTGAAGTCTGTGTGTTGACAGGGAACATTGCTGAAGCAGAGGAGGAAGGAGGCTTCACATATCTAGGCCATGTCTTGGAACCTGGACCAGTAATCTTGGAGCCAGTTATCCCTCCCTTGGCTTTGATTCGGAGATCCTATTTATGCTGTGGTCCTTTTGTCAGCAGAGAAGAGATTAAATTTAAATTATAAACCTAGAAGGGAGAGGCAAAAGGATTAAGGAGTGTGAGAGATGAATGACAAAAAAAAAAAAAAGAACGCAGCAAAGCCTGTGATTAGAAGGATATCTTGCAGTTCATCTGACATGAGAGATGGATTACAATGGCTCTCCAGTGGGGGATGGTTTACTTAAGCATCTAGTGGTAATTTACATTTAAGGAATCCATTAGTGCTTTTACGTATGTAGCTCCATCACTGAATGACTAACAGGAATACATGGTATTTGCTTATGATTCTATTGATTTTAGTGAAATATGACATTATCTTTTAAAATTATTTCTATTCTGGGAAAAAAACATCTAGTTTCCTAGGACTGTTGGTTGACGTAAGTCATTAAATGGTATCATAACACTGTATCTTTTTGACATTGTCCTGTGTGCCTTTCTCATTGTGGATTACATTCTGTCCTAGAAAAGGTACATCTAAGAAGTAGGAATGAAATTAATTCCTGCATGATGATCCATGGGCATTTCTCTTAGAAATAACTGTGTCTCCTGAGAAATACCTGTCCAGGAATTACTCGCACAAAGGCCTTTCTTCATACGAATACACCAGATGGATATTACATATCTGTAAAAATGGCTAAAATGTCATGATTTTCTTTGAATGCAAAAATTTTTCTTCAGTAAAGTTTTTCACTACATAACACAGGCTAGCCTCTAACTCATAGAGATGCATCTACCCCTGCCTACTAAGTGCTGGGATTAAAGGAATGTGCCACTATACCCAGAAAATATTGTATACGTTATCAAATTGAAAATAAAAGACTACAACTTGGCATAAAATCTCTCTTAGGGAGATAGAGAGAAAACAGTGGAGTGAAGAAACAACAGATGTGAGCTTGACCCAAATCTATGATACCCACTCATTTTCTGAGTCATCTTCTTCCTTTGAGATCCACAGTGTTTTGAAGGGATAATCTGGAAACTGAACAGAAACCCCACTTCCTCTCTGATAATGTTTTTTCTTTGAACTGTTATCCTTCTAGATGTTGAGTTTTGAATTATACATGGACTTTAGGATGGCTAATAGAATTTACACAAAGCATTGCTCTACGAACAATTCTAAGAGATTCTAAGATGACAGCTACTAACAGACATGAGAAAGAAACTTAGATTCAACCAGAAGATCTTGGGGAACAGAATGCATTTCTTTGATTCCAAACCATGAACTGTTTTCACATTCATATTTCCAAATAAAAAAAAATCTTCCAAATATTGGTGTCTTCAAATCATCAGACACTGAATTGGAAGAGATTTTAGCAGTATATTATTTTCTTCCTTGTTTTGTAAGAACAAGAATGTTAGTGTCTAAAATGTGAATTAAATACAAAGCCATGCTTACTATCTATAATCCATAAATGTAGGCTGTTTCAATAATTCTTAATATCGACAGTCTAAAACATCTACACAGACCTGTCTTAAACTCCCCTAGTTAAAGATACACTTTTTATCAGGAAAAGCTTCTAAAAGTGAATTCAAAATCCCACTCTGCTTCTTTTTTTTTTTTTTTAGAATTTTATTTTCTTAAATCTAAATAATGGAACATTGAGACAAGTAGATTAGCAAATTCCACAGATAGTTCCCCCAAACTCAAATTATTCATAGAATTTTCTTCTTACGCTACCACTACATAAATTCCCAAAGCCTGAAGAGAAAGCACACTGGTTAATTCGTTATATATCCTATATCCTTCCTTTCTATCAGTAGATTTTTTTTTTGAAAAAAATCTAATTCAGGTAGAGATGATGGCATAAGGATTCAGATGGTTCTATAATGGAATACCCACTTTTGCATAACAGGTGGCCTATTACTCTTTAAATCCTTCTATAAAGTTGGGAATATTAGACTCAAAGGTAAGTATTTTGAATATGCTTTTGTGTGAACATTGTAGATAAATGAGGGAATGTTTACACAAACATAATAAACACACTTATTGAAATACAAAGTTACATGCCTTAAAGTAGCTATGGACCAAAGACACAAAATCTACCCAAAAGAACAAGATTGTATATCCTAAAGTCTCCATCTTTATGGAGAGGAAAGTTAGGGGGAGTTACAAATGTATTTTAAAAAGGTTTTTTAAAGTACCATGGACTTACATATATTGCAAGAAAAACAGCCATCTCTAGTTGTAATTGTTTGCCTGTCAAGTGTTTATTAATAGACAGGCGGCTGTCATCTTTGTTTAAACGCTCTAAGTTGACAGAATTTCATTTACATTAATGGGTAGAAAGTCCTTTCCTTACTTGTCCGACAAACTGGAGACAAAGTGCCTGCCAATGTTTTAATTTCTTCCTCGTGTTCTGGGTAGAGAGTGAGAAGAATGCTTTCCCTCTACAGTGTCATGAATATGGTAATCTATGGAAATCACGGGAAAGCAGGTACTTAAGTTAAGCATATACTGTAGCAGAGGAATCCCTGATGAATTCAAGTCTTTGCTGTTTAGAGAAGATGTTGTTGCCTGTGAAGCAACAGGCTGCCAGATGTCCCTGAAGAAGCACAGAACAGGCTCAGATCTTCCCCAGTCCCTCAGAGGACAGCCTTGACTGTGGACCAAAGGATGGTCTTGCTTCTAGTCTTTAAAACATGAATGTTTACTCTTCAACTGTCAAATTTTCATATTCTTATTTTTACCTATTTCAATATGTACATTTTAATTTTTTTAATTTATTACAATTGATTCACTTTGTATCCCAGCTGTAGTCCCCTCCCTCATCCCCTCCCAATCCTACTCTCCCTCCCTCTTCTCCTCCCATGCCCCATCCCCAGGGAGGTCCTCCTCCCTTTCCATCTGACCCTAACCTATCAGGTCTCATCAGGACTGTCTTTCATAGTCTTCCACTGTGGCCTGGTAAGGCTGCTCCCCCCTCAGGGGAAGGTGATCAAAGAGCCAGCCACTGAGTTCATGTTGGAGACAGCCCCTGTTCCCCTTACTAGGGAACCCACTTGGAACCTGAGATGCCATGGGCTAAATCTGTGCAGGGGTTCTAAGTTGTCTCCATGAGTATATGTAAAGCACAAGATTTCATAACTGCATGAACAATCTTGACTTTAAAGAGTGCATGGTGTCTAAATTTTAAAAAAAAGTAATTCTTAATCATATAAAATATGTTGCTCCATTGACTCCTCTTTTTGGTATTTTGCTAGGGGATAAGGGATGATTACACTAGTCAAATTAGGTAGACAGCAAAATATTTGAAAGCATATATATTAACTAAGTAAACAGGCATCCTCATTGTGCATGCACATAATTCACAAAGTTAGCAAGAGAAAACTATATAGGAGTTCTGTAATGACAATGATGTTGTGGGTAAAAAACTATCAGAAACCTAGAGTATATTGAAATTTTGCATTGCTTTCATGTATTTTATATAAATTATAATTTATTATTTCCCCATTTATGAATGAGTAAACTGAGATCTTAGAACGTCAAAGTTTGGCCAAGTCAAACATCTAGTTAATAACTTAACTAAAACTGGAAGCCAAGTCAGGTTCAGATCCTATAGTGTTTATAAATATGACACCCCTCCCCATGCATTTGTTCCAGTTCATAATGTCCAATAGGCCAAACATTATTCAAGGTTCCAGAGAAATGTCAGCAAGCAGAAATAATGAGCAAGTTTTTCTAGTAGCTTATATTTCATCACATATGTGTGTACATTCTGCAAATATATCCAAAACAATTAGACAATATATTCTTATTTTGAAAGGTGTGAAGAATGTGACTTGGAAGGCTAAGTCCAGGCTGGGTTTTCATAAAATGCTTCTCTGACAGATTATATCTTATTAGAGGGCTAATTAGGATGCTATTAGGCAAAAATGAAGGTCCACACAAAATGATTAGGAAATGTGAGGGGGCTAAGGTATAGCTAGAGAATAATGAACAAACTGGACAAGCTAATATATGCACACATCATAGATATATACATACATGTACATACAGACAAATAGTATGTAAATGTGTATGTTACATACTATATATCTTATACTATATTTTGTACTGGAGAATGTGGAAGTTGGGATGATCCTTTTAGATTATATTTTAGGTAGACTGATATCAATGGAAACTTTGAAGTGAAAGTACATGTCTGTCGTGACAGACATTTAAGATTGTTAGTCTTATCTCTACATGGAGAATTCATCATACAAGTCAAACAAACGGGAGGTAGGTTGATTGGTAAGCTCCTGGTGTAACCCAGGTGAGTGATAATCAAGCCTAAGATGAACCCCATAATAGTAAAGATGGTGAAGCAGCAAAATATGATGTGGGTGTTGGGAGTGAATCCCAGATTTGCTGATGGTCTTGATCTAGGAAAAAAAAAAAAAAGGTGATTAAAACAAAGTAGCTCAGAACCCAGAATAGTCCTAAGTACTGTACTTGAACTGTTATATATAAAGAAAGCTATTATATCCTCAGCTAGGTAGGACAAATCAGAAGAGCATAAAGGGAAGCTGGGATATGTTTAAGATACCTTAGGTATGGGACTGGTTTTCAGCATTTAAGCAACTTAAGTAAATAAGGTCACTGGGTATAAGAGTCTGATGATTATAAAGGACAGAAACAAACTCTGAGTGATACATGCATGAACACTTTTAAAGCTAAATATTTAGAGTGAATGACCTGAGAAGAGCACAAGGGTGTAAGGAGCTTCCAGAGCTGAGCTTCAGGGATTCTATCATTTATATATTTCCAAGAAAAAGATTACTCTGCAAAGAATCCATGCAGAAGAGACAGGGGAAAAAAGTGTCTTCTGACTTGGATGACTGGTGATAAAAGATAAATGTTAGTTTCAGTAAAACTAGCTGGGTTAGCACAAGACATGTCCCAGGGGTTCACCTGTGAATCGTTGTCAGACGCATGGGGTAGAAGACAGCTGAACAGTGGAGGCTGAGGACTGAATGGAGGGTAGGACGTGGGGAAAGAAACTGTGAGCAACACTTGAAAGAATGTCAAAGGAATGTGGGTAGATGGTGCCCAGAGTTACTTTATTATGCTTTCTGTATATATTTTTTAAGCTAAAGGAAATCCAAATGTATATTGCAAGTACAGGGAATTAACCTAAATAATGGGAATATACTGTAGGATGTTCACAGACAAGAACTAAGGAAACATGTTCTAAATGATGCTAAATCTGGGTAATAGAATCCCTGAGACACAGAGAGGCAGCACCCTTAGATGGAGACTTTGAAAGCATCAGATTATTTCCACGGGCAGCTGAGGACCAAGGGTGAGTGTGAAGCTGAGGAGACAGATAAAATGTAGAAGTTATGCATCATTTGTAGAGTAAGAAAGCTGTAGCTATTGCTCAGTGGTTAAGAGCACTTGCTGTTCTTACAAGGGACCTGGGTTTGGGTTTCAGTGCCCACATGGCAATTCACAACCATCTGTAACTCTAGTCCCAGGAGGTCTAATGCCCTCTTCTGGTCTCTGTGGGCACCAGACACACACACGCAGGTAAAACACTCATGATTGTGATTAAAACAAACCTTTAAAAAGAAAAAGAAAGCTGTAGATTAACATTAGGGGCTTAGTGAGCAGACTGAGTATCTGTACAGTTACTGGGAATAGAGAAGAGGAGAGCTTGGATTCTCCAGTCATACTTCATCTCTCTGGCGTAGATATAGTATAATTGGGTGGAGTGATGGTGGGTGGAATGATGATATTTGCCTGTTGAGTACAACAGAGGAAGAAGGATTGATTTAACCTTAAACAAATAATTAGCTTAGTTTGATCATTGAAAATTGTATTAAATCTTTCTGATTTAATGTCTTTTCCTATTGCTGTGATAAAATACTCTACCCAAAGTAACTTGTAGGGAAGCCAAGGATTTATTTTGGCTGAATGTTCAAGGTTATAATCCATTCATCATAGAAAGGTCCCTGGGGTAGAAGCTTGAGGCAGTTGGTCACCTTGAATCCCTGGCCAAGAAGCAGAGGCTGATGCATACTGCCACTCAGCTCTATTCTCTATTCGTATTGTCCAGGGTCCCAGCCAGGGAACAGTGCCACCCATAGTGGGCTGGCCTTCCTACATCAATTAACACCATCCCAGTAATCCCTCTCCTAATCACTGAAAGGTGATTCTGTGTTCTGTCAAGTTCATGATTAATTAATTAATCATAACCATTAAATTGACTGTTCAATTATTTGCTTACGGTTTAAAAAAAAAAGACAACACATTCCTTGATGACAGAGATGATACCTACTTTGCTATTTATTAGTTCATTAGGACCTACTACCTAAATTTGGCTAGATATAAAGTTCTTGACAAGTATTCATAAAGGGTTTCTGCCAGAGATGGTTTGTTAATTTTACTTTCAGTGACTTTTCCTAAAACACCAAAAATACTTGAAAAGCTTTCCCTAAAACATCAAAAAGCTTGAAAAGCTCCTGACTTGTCCTGAAAGAGAAAGCATCTTGATTGGGATCAGGTCCGAAGTGAATTCTGTCTTGTGAATGTTGTTGCTTTTTCTACATCTACATGCAGAAACTTGTTAAATACATAAAAGATATTTCTTCTTTGTTAAACATTTCTTTCTAGCATGGCAAAACAGCTTCCCTTGTAATTAAAACAAAACAAATAGTTTCTACCTAGTTTTGATTTTTCCTCCAATATAGTTTCTTTTCAGCCTGGACTGGTCATGTTTTGGGAATATGACCTGAACTGTATGTAACCCAAAAAAGAGTTTTAGCTTGCATTAAAATGCAATGCCTTGCAGCCTGTGCCTCCCTTTAGGGTAAAAAAAGCATAAAGCAGTCACCCAGGTGTTTCCATATTGGAAGATACTAAGTATCACACTGAATAGATGTGAGGAGAAAAAACTGATTAATCTACTACTTCAAATGCAGCCTGGATCCTGTGCTCCTTTTCATTTGTGTTTTCAGCAGAGCCATTTTTTCATCATGTCATTTTTCTTCTGTTTTTCTTTGCTCCCATCCCATTGTGTGAAGTAATTTTTATTCCATTTTTCCCTTGTTGGTTTTTGCCCTTGCAACAAAGGGCACTCTTTGCAACATGTAGCCATGAAAGCTCTAGCATTTTGAAGGTGGATTTCAAACACAAATTATTTCATCCAGTCCTCCTAAGGATGTGACAGGACTGAGTAGGAAGGCTTGCTTTGTGTGTAGTTAATATTTGTGACATTTTAATTCAGAAAGCTCACTTCATCTTTATATTATTATATTGAGCATCAATCAGGTTTATACTCACTATAGTAATAAAATATTCAGTTCTATGCTGTTTTATAGTTTTCAAAATAGTAAAACTCTGTATTTGAATAATCTGTTAATGCCTTTCTTATTTCAAGTGATGGCACAGCACTAACAGACTGGGTGATCATTGTTATTCCTGTGAGACACGGCTGAAAACAGGCTTATAAAGGGCAAGCCACTCGCCCAGGTCCTTGGGTCAGTGTCTGAACCCTAAGATCAGTGGCTGTTCTGCACATTGGGCTACCAGTAGAAAAGGCTATTGTCTTCCACTGCCCTGAAATTCCAGTAACTACCATATGCAACCACAAAAACAACACACACACACACACACACACACACACACACACACATGTACATGCACGTGTATCTATCTATCTATCTATCTATCTATCTATCTATCTATCTATCTAGTTTTCATTTCTTGGCCATTTCATGACTGTTATCATTTATATCCACTGTAACATTATTCTGGTTTGTTTCTACACAATGTGTCTTACGTGAGTTTGTAACTAGGCAACAAACTTCTTACATATAATTTCAGGTATAATAATAGTCATCTACATTTTCCACTTCATGTCACTCATAATCCCTTTCAAATTTTTAGAAATAAAAAGTTTTATTTATATCAGTTGTCTATTTGGAGCTCACTACTAAATGATGAGAATATATATATACATGCATGCACGCACCTATGTGTATTTAGTGTTTTTGATGTATCTTTTACCTATACAGCCTTACCATGTTTATAATATCATCCAGCCTTGGAAGTTTGGTAGTTATCCACAGCATCACTGTCTTACAGCTGAAATAGATTCAAAATGTTCTACAGGTCAAAAGAAGGCATGGAATTAAAGTTTACTGCACATTTCAGTGTTTCGTCCACAAGCTATATGATAGCAGCTGGGGATAAATCCCCAGGATTTCTAACTGTAAATTTAAAGACAGAATGAACCCTCACTGGAGGGAGCATCACGGACTAGCTAGTCCCACCCCCTCATCTTACATATGAGGGAAATGAGACCCGGAGAGAGTTGCCATTCTACCATGGGTCACAAAATTAGCTGATGGCGAGGCAAGGCTCAGACCCGCGTCTCCAAAAGCTCAACTGCGTACTACCTCCAATCTGCCACGTTGCCTGCCCCAGCAAGATGCCTCCCATGGGCACTGCTTCTTGAAGCTGAAGTATATTAAATTCACATTTGGCTGCTAATCATTTTCTCAGCAGCTCTATGGTATTTCATTAACTGCTGCATGTAACACTGTGGCCTTTCACCTGTATTAACTTGAGCTCATTAAACTTGAGGCCAGTCATAAACAGACTGAACTAATTCAGATATTTGGCTTCATATGTGTTCGGCGTTTCTCTAATGGTTTCTACTGTGTGAAACACTGTTTTTTTTTTTTTTTTTCCCTTCACAATTTGTGAAATGAGAAAAACAAGGAGCATGGATTTCTTGAAAAATACTCCAGATGGAGTGCACATTTTTATATCAGTAATAATATATTGAGGATCTTATGCGAGGCTCTGTGAGGAGGACACAGAATTGTGACAGGAGGCACAGCGCAGACTGGGGATTGAGTTCCTGATTCTGTCACGTAATGAGGAGAAGAGGAATGAGTGATTGGGAAATTCTGTACCTCAGGCTTGTCCTCAAATATTTGAAGGCAAATACACTCACCAAGAGGACTTGGTGTTCTCCACACTTTGCGAAGTATCTGCAGAGGAAGTTGAAGTGGGTCCCAGATACAGAAGCCAGAAAACATGGAGTTCTGTTGTCCAAAGACAGAAGACACATGTCTCAGCTTTAAACAGTGTTATTGGCCTTCCCTCTACTCTTAGGCTCTTTCTCACCCTGAACAAAGTAAATGATGCCATGCACACTGGCAAAAGGTGCCCATACGTCCATCAACTCATATGCTCATCTCTCTGAAAACACTCTTAAGACATATTCATAAGTACTGTCTTACTGCATTATCTAGACATGCCTTGGCTCATGAATATCAAACATGTAACTCAACATTATGCTACAGGACTGCTGTTTACTTCCTAATTTTAAGTCTTCAGTGGTAATAGCAATAATTTTATGGATTGTCTAGCTTACTGTCCTGCTGCAAACAGAGTCCCATCTCTAATATTCTAGAGGATTCTCTCTGCTACAGTCAGGATACAATCGTCTATCTTTCCTTCTATGACCATACCATCTGGTCACAAATCTTCAAATATTAGATGCTTTCATACTTCCTAATGAGTAAAATCCAATCCAGCTCACCAAGAATCCAGAGTCTTTCTTATATGCCCCAGATTTTCCCCACAGCGACCCTGCCAAGTTTCTACAAACTAAGAGTAAATTCACCCTATATTTTCTCCATTTCACTCCTCTTTCTTGTTGTCTGCTTGTATTGTTGAGACCAGATATTGCTGCGTATTTCTTACTGGCCTGAAACCCACAGTGTAGCACATTTTGACATCAAATTCCTGTATCTATCTGCCTCTTGTATGCCAGGGGCACCACTCATGTGCCCTACCATCCAGCTCCACTTCATTCCTTTATCTCCTTTCTTTTCTAGTACTGTAAGCACCTGGGGTTTTTCGGCGTGAACATTTCCTTCACCCTAAAGCCTTTCTTCCACTCTGGCTATTATCAGTTGCTCATCAAATCAATTGTCAGGCTACTTCAGCATCTCTACCTGCATTTACCCAACCTCTCCTTAGAAGCATTCTTGTAACCCATATGTCAACCAAGCTCATCCAATTTTGTCCGTCTGAGGTTGCTAAAAAATCTCCAGAAATTACATTTGCTAGGTTGCTTCTGACTGCTGTGATTGAATTCTGACTCTCTCAAACCTTACTTGCTCTTGGTTTCTATTCTCTTAGCTATATGCCAAGCCAAACATGAAACTCAATTCCGTGATTTTTTTCCCCCAGATTTCTCATGAAGGCACATAATTGTGTAGTGGGGATCATAACCATGCACACATCTCACAATAGAAGATCGGCTCTCATGTCCAACAAAAGCTCTTTAACCATTGACCGCAGTAGCCCTGCTCCTTCTGAGTACCCTTTTCTATCTTCTCCCCTCATTCTGCCCTCTCCCTCCTCCCTTCTCCTCTCTAGTCTCCTTCTGCTTGAATATTCTTTGGCATTTCTCCATACACGGAGATTGGACTCTCTCTTTGTTTCTGTCTTTTCTAAATCAGAGGCCCATTTCCCAAACCATGACCAGAAGATGCGGCCAATTATTACAGTAAGTGATGACAGCTTCAAAGAAACCTGATATGAGCCATCTAAATGCTATTTGAATATTAAAGTCTGAATGTTCTCAACCCAGTTTCTCTGCAGATGAGTCAGTCTTTCTTACAAACCTCTGTGAGGTTCCCAAAAAAGGATCTCCTCCTATTCATTGTGGCCTCAGGGCCTGCAACCATACGGTAACGACAAAAACCAAACCTTGCTATAATCAGCTGTAGCTGGTGTTCTATAATGCTAGAATTACTTCTGTGTGTTGATATTGTTCCTAATGGGTAAGTCATCTGCTGGTTCAGGGGTACCTCTTCCAAACTCTTAGCTTTGTCCCTCCAGTGTTTCTTTTGCTTGGAAGATTGCCTTCCTTGTTCTTGACCCTCATACCTTCATTGGCATACCTCATACCTTTGCCCAGCTGCTTTGAAGGTACTCAGGTTAACCTAACCTCCAGAACTCAGGTTAGCTGTCACCTCATACAAACAATCACTGACCCTTCAGCCTGAACTAGGTACACACTGTCCCTGTTCACATAACAGCCTGTGTCACCTGTGCCATAGCCCTTGTCACAGGGTAATGCAATGATTATTAACTGTAAGTTCTTTAAGGACAGATTGTCTTTAATATATATAAATTTCAAGTGTGTGGCACTCTTTAAAATTTATGAATTACAACTGTTATAATGGTGACATTATTTGTTTCATGTAATTTCTAATCATAAATGAAATATGTGTGCCATTTGTTTTTATCTGGAAATTGCTAAAATGTCTGACATTTCAAACACGATGCAAGATAGTGTACCTGTTCATGCTCTTTACAATATTGAGTAACTGGTAAATGATAGAGCAACACTTTCCTCTCGGGGCTCTCAAGGAAGGAAGATGGACACATGCTAAAAGTGACCAGACAATGTAGGAGGTGTGAGTCTTAAAATATGTGCTGAGTATTCTGTGTACCATTAGGGGCCTTGTACACTGGGGAGGAGAATCAGGAAAGGAAATTTCTTAGATGCTGTGAAGACTTAGCTCAACCTACAGGCCAGAATGGCATGGACTGTGTAAAAAAAAAAAAAAAAAAAATATATATATATATATATATATATATATATATATATATATATATATATCGTGAAAGTGATAGTGTGTAAGCATCTGGAGATATATGGCACCATACACAGCACCGGAAGCAAAGGAGTGTAGAATTAACCTAGCAGTTGTGAGTATTACAAACTTTATTCTTAACACCCACATTAACCCTGTGAGGTAGAGTTTATCATTCTTGTGTCATGGATAAAGAGAAGCCATTGTAAAATATCTCAGTGATTAACTGTAGTCAAATAGCTAGAGAATGCAAAACTATGACTATTATGCACAGTTAACTTGTAAATCAGTACCCTAAACACTTCAGGAATGTTGGCTCTCTAATCTTATCCATGAAACGCAGGCCATAATTGCTTTCAGCTGACTTGGTTATTATATGTGTATATTATATAATTTATGCATATATTCATATATTTACATATGCACACACACATATGTTCTTTCTTTTTCTTTTCAAAGGTGGCATGCTTCAGTATTGCTTGCCAAACTCTAGTGTCCCAATTTTCACCATAATACAACAAAACACATAGTATATAGATAGTCTTTTATCTTCTTACTGTTCTTCACTGTCCAAGTCTGAAGAAATTATTGCATTGTTTCTTGTTTTATCAGTTTAAGCATTACATGTCAACTGCTCATGGGAATAATGTGAATTTCTTTCACAAGTTTTCTTTTAATGCTGTAATAAATACTATATTGAAATTGTACAGTCAAAATATTTTCCTTTTATTGAAAATAGATTGTTTTATCATATGATATATCCTGATTATGGTTCCCTCTCCATCTATTTCTCCCAGTTTCTCCCCACTTTCCTTCCCATCTATATCTACCCTTTTCTGTCTCTAATAAGAAAACAAACAGGCTTCTAAGGGATAATAATAAAATAAAACATAAGAAGATAAAACAAAACCCAACATGTAAGAACTGAACAATTCAAGCAAAGAGAAGGAAAAGAGCCCCCCAAAAAGGCCCAAGAAAGAGATACAGACACAGGGCCCTACTTGTTCTCACATTCTCCCATAAAGACACAAGACTGAAATCTATAGGTTTTAGCATGTTTATCCTATATTACATATTATCCTAATATCCACTTCTAAGTGAATAAATCTCATGCATGTCTTTATGTTTCTAGGATACCTCACTCACAATGATGTTTTTCTACTTCCATCCATTTTCTGAAAATTTCATAATTTCCTTGCTTTTAATAGCTGAGTAGTATTCCATCTGTAAATGTACCACAATTTCTGTATCCGTTCTTTGGCTGAGGGATGTCTAGGTTGTTTCCACATATTGGCTATTACAAATAAAGCTGCTATGAACATAGATGAGAAAATGTCCTTTTTGTATGGTTGAGCATCTATCAGATATATATGCCCAGGAGTAGTATAGCTGGGTCTTGAGGTAGCACTATTCCCAGTTTTCTGAAAAAGTGCCAAATTGATTTCCAAAGTGGTTGTACAAGTTTACATTCCCACCAGCAATGGAGGATGGTTCCCCTTTCTTCCCATCCTCTCCAGCAGACTTAAAGAAGTTAAACAACAAGGAGGATCCTAGGGAAGATGCTTAATTCTGATTCAGAAGAGAAAACACGACAGACACTAGAAGTAGTAGAAGAGAGGGAACAGGGCAGGAACCTACCACAAATGTCATCTAAAAGACTCCACCCAGCCAGGGATCGAAGCAGATGCAGAGACACACAGCCAAACTTTGGATAGAGCACAGAGAGTCTTATGAAAAAGGGGAGATATAAAAGGGTACAGGAGCCACACAAGGAGACCAACAAAGCCAAAAATTAAAATAAAAGGGTCCAGGGGGCACTGCAGAGACTGGTGCATCAACCAAAGAACATGCACAGAGAGGTCCTAGACCCCCTGCTCAGATGTAGCCTGTACACAGCTCAGTCTCCATGTAGGTTCCCAAGTAAGAGGAAAAGAGACAGTTTCTGACATGAACTCTGGTCACCTGCTCCTTGATCACTTCTCCCTGGTGGGGCAACCAAGTCAGCCCACAGAGGAAGAGGATCTAGGCAGACCTGATAGGCTAGGGTCAGACAGCAGGAGAGGAGGACTTGCCCTATCAGTAGACTAGGGGAGAGGGATGGGAGAGGAAGAGAGAGGGACAGTAGGACCAGGAGGAGATAAGGGAGGGAGCTACAACTGGATACAAAGTGAATAATTTGTAAATCTTAATAATCATAATAAATTAAAAAACTGGAACTCATAATATATACTTATAGGGTAAAAAGAGCGAGAAAGAGAGAAAATAAATTATATATATATATATATCAAAAGAAATAAAATTTTAAAAGCTCTGAAAAGACATTGAAACAAGGAACCTCCAAGGATGCTGTTGAATTTCTGTTGACCATCTACTTCTGAGCATGAGGCCTACCCTTTTTTTTTTGCATCCATAGATTAATTTTTTTTTAATTTTTATCAGTTACATTTTATTAACTCTGTACCCCAGCCATGTCCCAATCCCTCATTCCCTCCCAGTCCCTCCCTCCCTCCCTCATCTCCACCGTGCCCCTTTCCAAGTCCACTGATAGGGGGGACCTCCTCCCCATTCATCTGATCCTGTTTTATCAGGTATCTTCAGGACTGGCTGCAAAGCCCTCCTCTGTGGCCTAACAGGACTGCTCCTCCCTTCGGGGGTGGGGAGACCAAAGAGCCAGTCATTGAGTTCCTGTTAGAAATAGTCCTTGTTCCCCTCACTTTGGGAAACCAATTGGTTACTGAGCTACCACAGGCTACATCTGAGCGGAGGTTCTAGGTTATATCCATACATGGTCCTTGGTTGAATGTCAGTCTCAGAAAAGACCCTGTGCCCAGATATATTTGGTCCTTGTGGAGCTCCTATCCTTTCCCCATCAGACTAACTCCCCTTCTTTCTTATGATTCCCTGTACTCTGCCAAAGGTTTGGTCATGAGTCTTTGCTTTGAAAACACTGCTAGTTAGAGTCTTTCAGATGCACTCAGTAGACTCCTGTCATACGTTCAATGCACATCCCATCTGTCTTTCTAAACGAGGATTGATCATCTTACCCCATGTCCACTCAATTGATTATCTTTTTTTAGGTGTATAGATTTCATTATGTTTATCATATCTTATAGGCCTATATAAGTGAGTATATCCCATGTTTGTCTTTCTCCTTCTGGGATATTTCACTCAGAATGATCTTTTCTAGATACCACCATTTGCCTGCAAATTTCATGATTTCCTCTTTTTGATTGCTGAGTAGGATTTCATTGTGTAAAAATACCACAATTTCTGTACCCATTCCTCCGTTGATGAACATCTGGGTTGTTTCCAGGTTCTGGCTATTACAAATAAAGCTGCTACAAACATGGATGAGCAAGTATCCCTTTTGTGTACTTGAACGAACTTTGGGTATATACCTAGCAGTGGTATAGCTGGGTCTTGAGGAAGCACTATTCCTAATTGTCTTAGAAAGCGCCAGATAGCTTTCCAGAGTGGTTGTACCAGTTTACATTCCCACCAGCAGTGGAGGAGGGTTCCCCTTTCTCCACAACCTCTCCAGCATGTGTTATTGCTTGAGTTTTTCATCTTGGCCATTCTGATAGGTGTAAGGTGATATCTCAGGGTTGTTTTGATTTGCATTTCCCTGATGGCTAATGAGGATGAGCATTTCTTTAAGTGTTTTTCTGCCATTCGATATTCCTCTGTCGAGAATTCTCTGTTTAGCTCTGTTCCCCATTTTTTAATTGTATTACTTGGTTTGCTGCTTTTCAGCTTCTTTAGTTCTTTGTATATACTGGATATTAGTCCTCTGTCAGATAAAGGGTTAGTGAAGATTCTTTCCCAATCTATAGGCAGTCGTTTTGTTTTGATGACGGTATCCTTTGCTTTACAGAAACTTTTCAGTTTCATAAGGTCCCATTTATTGATTGTTGCTCTTAGAGCCTGTGCTGTTGGTGTTCTGTTCAGGAAGTTGTCTCCTGTGCCAATGAGTTCTAGGCTGTTCCCCACTTATTTTTCCAATTGATTTAGGGTATCTGGTTTTATGTTGAGGTCCTTGATCCACTTTGACTTTAGTTTTGTGCAGGGTGATAAATATGGATCTATTTTCATTTTTCTGCATGTAGACATCCAGTTGGTCCAGCACCATTTGTTGAAGATGCTGTCTTTTTTCCATTGAATGGATTTGGCTTCTTTGTCAAATATCGAGTATTCATAGGTGTGTGGAGTTATTTCTGGGTCTTCTATGCGGTTCCATTGATCCTCCTTACTGTTTCTATGCCAATACTATGCAGTTTTTATTACTGTTGCCCTGTAGTACAGCTTGAGATCAGGGATGGAGATACCTCCAGATGATCTGTTGTTGTACAGGATTGTTTTGGAGATTCTGGGTTTTTTGTTTCTCCATATGAAGCTGAGAATCTTTTTTTCAAGGTCTGTAAAGAATTGAGTTGGTATTTTGATGGGAATTGCATTGAATCTGTAGATTGCTTTTGGCAGCATGGCCATTTTCACAATGTTAATCCTACCAATCCATGAGCACGGGAGATCTTTCCATCTTCTGATATCTTCTTCGATTTCTTTCTTCAGAGACTTGAAGTTTTTCTCAAACAGGTCTTTCACTTGCTTGGTTAGAGTCACACCAAGGTACTTTATGTTATTAGTGGCTATTGTGAAGGGTGTTGTTTCCCTAATTTCTTTCTCAGCCTTTTTGTCTTTGGTATATAGCAGGGCTTCTGATTTTTTTGAGTTGATTTTGTATCCTGCCACTTTGCTGAAGGTGTTTATCAGCTGAAGGAGTTCTCTGGTTGAATTTTTGGGGTCGCTCATGTATACTATCATATCATCTGCAAATAGTGACACTTTGACCTCTTCCTTTCCAATTTGTATCCCCTTGATCTCCTTTAGTTGTCTTATTGCTCTGGCTAGGACTTCAAGTACTATGTTGAAGAGATATGGGGACAATGGACAGCCTTTTCTTGTCCCTGATTTCAGTGGGATTGATTTAAGTTTCTCTCCATTGAGTTTGATGTTAGCTATAGGCTTGCTATATATTGCCTTTACTATGTTTAGGTATGTGCCTTGTATCTCTGATCTCTCCAAGACTTTAAACATGAATGGGTGTTGGACTTTGTCAAATGCTTTTTCGGCATCTAAGGAGATGATCATGTGGTTTTTCTCCTTCAGTTTGTTTATGTAGTGGATTACATTGATGGATTTCAGTATGTTGAACCACCTTTGCATGCCTGGGATGAAGCCTACTTGGTCATGGTGGATGATATCTTTGATATGTTCTTGGATTCGGTTTGCAAGTATTTTATTGAGTATTTTTGCGTCAATATTCATAAGAGAGATAGGCCTGAAGTTCTCTTTTTTTGTTGGGTCTTTGTGTGGTTTAGGTATTAAGATGACTGTGGCTTCATAGAATGAGTTTGGTAGTGTTCCTTCTATTTCTATTTTGTGGAATAGCTTGAGGAGAATTGGAGTTAGCACTTCTTTGAAGGTCTAGTAGAATTCTGCGCTGAAGCCATCTGGTCCAGGGCTTTTTTTTGGAGGGGAGACTGTTAATGACTGCTTCGATTTCCTTGGGAGATATAGGGCTATTCAGTCTTTCTACCTGATCTTGACTTAGTTTTGGTAGATAGAATCTTTCAAGAAAATTATCCATTTCATTTAGATTTTCAAATTTTGTGGCATATAGGCTTTTGTAGTATGACCTAATAATTGTTTGGATTTCCTCAGTGTCTGTGGTTATGTCCCCACTTTCATTTCTGATTTTGCTGATCTGGATAGTTTCTCTCTGCTTTTTAGTTAGTTTGGCTAAGGGTTTGTCTATCTTGTTGATTTTCTCAAAGAACCAGCTTTTTGTTTCATTGATTCTTTGGATAGTTTTATTTGTTTCTAGTTGATTGATTTCAGCCCTTAGTTTGATTATTTCCAGCCGTCTGCTCCTCTTGGGTGTATCTGCTTCTTTTTTTTCTAGGATTTTCAGTTGGGCCATTAAGTTGTTTGTATGTGATGTTACAAATTTCTTCTTGCAGGCATTTAGTGCTATAAATTTTCCTCTGAGCACTGCTTTCAATGTGTCCCATAAATTTGGGTATGTTGTGCCTTCCTTTTCATTGAATTCTAGGAAGTCTTTAATTTCTTTCTTTATTTCTTCCTTAACCCAGCTGTCATTGAGTAGTAAGTTGTTCAGTTTCCATGTGCGTGTCGGCTTTTTGTTGTTTCTGTTGTTGTTGAGGTCGAGCTTTAGTCCATGGTGGTCAGATAGTATACAAGGAATTATTTCAATCCTTTTGTATCTGTTGAGGCTTGCTTTGTGACCCACTATATGGTCTATTTTGGAAAAGGTTCCTTGTGGTGCTGAAAAGAAGGTGTACTCTTTTGAGTTTGGGTGAAACGATCTGTAGACGTCTATTAGGTCCATTTGATTTAGGGATTCTGTGAGTGCTTTTATTTCCCTATTTGGTGTCTGTCTAGTTGATCTGTCCCTTGGTGAGAGTGGAGTGTTGAAGTCTCCCACTATTACGGTATTAGGATCAATGTATGATTTAAGCTTTAATAATGTTTCATTTATGAATGTTGGTGCTCTTGTATTTGGGGCATAGATATTCAAATTTGTGATGTCCTCTTGGTGGATTTTTCCTTTGATGAGAATATAGTGGCCCTCCTTATCTTTTTTGATTAACTTGGGTTGAAAGTCTATTTTATTAGATATTAGGATGGCTACTCCAGCTTGTTTTTTGGAACCATTTGCTTGAAAAACAGTTTTCCAGCCCTTTACTCTGAGGTAGTGTTTATCTTTGTTGTATAGGTATGTTTCTTGGATGCAACAGAATGTTGGATCCTGTTTCCTTAACCATTCTGTTAGCCTTTGTCTTTTTATTGGTGAGTTGAGTCCATTGATATTGATAGATAATAGTGACCAATGCATGTTAGTTCCTTTTGTAATGGAGTCGGTAATCTAACCCTGTTTCATTGCTTGGTTTCTTTTCATTTTTGTTGGGATATTATCTGTATGCCCTGTTTTCTTGGGTGAACTTGTTTTCATTGGATTGGAGTTTTCCTTCTAGTATCTTCTGTAGGGAGGGTTTGCTGTGTAGATATTGTGTAAATTTAGTTTTGTCATGGAATATTTTGTTTTCTCCATCTATGTTGATTGAAAGCTTTGCAGGGTATAGTAGTCTGGGTTGACATTTGTGATCTCTTAGAGTCTCCATGATACTTGCCCAGGCCCTTCTGGCTTTCATATTTTCTGATGAGAAGTCCGGTGTGATTCTGATAAGTCTACCTTCATATGTTACTTGGCCTTTTTCCCTTGCTGCTTTTAATATCTTTTCTTTGTTCTGTAGATTTAGTGTTTTGACTATGATGTGACGTGATGTGTTTCTTTTCTGGTCTAGTCTATTTGGAGTTCTGTAGGCCTCTTGTATATTTATGGCCTCTTTCTTTAAGTTGGGAAATTTTTCTTCTATGATTTTCTTGAAAATATTTTCTGGACCTTGGAGTCTGGAGTCTTCTTTTTCATGAATTCCTATTATTCTTAGATTTTGTCTTTTCATAGCATCCTTGATTTCTTGGATATTTTGTGATTGGAACTTTTCTGATTTTACTTTTTCTTTGAGAGAAGTATCCATTTCTGCAAGTGTGTCTTCAGCTCCAGAGGTTCTCTCTTCCATCTCTTGTATTCTGTTGGTGATGCTTACTTTTGTGGTTCCTGATCTTTTCTCCAAGTTCTCCAGCTCAAGGGTTTTCTCATTTTGTGTTTTCTTTATTGATTCTAATTCTGTTTTCATGCCTTGCACCATTTCTTTCATGTGTTTGAATTTGGATTCCTGTCTCTCTACGGTGGCCTTTATTTCTTTTTTCATTTCCTTTTTATATGCCACTAATTTTTCCTCTATTTGTGTATCTATTTGTTTGGCTATGTTTGCCTGTGTTTCTTTAAGGATATTGTCTATTTCTTCTTTGCCTCCAATTGACTGGCCATCTCTTTGAAAGACTTGTTCATTTCCTCCTTATGAGCCTCAAATAATTGGGCAAGCATGGCTTTAAAATCATTTTCCTGTGCTTCTGCTGAATTGGAGTATCCATCGATTTTGGGGTTTGCTGGTGAAGTCATGATGTCCTGATTTATGTTGGAAGTGTTCTTTCGCCTACCCCTGGCCATTGGCTTATCTGAAACCTTCCATGTTTGTTTTTGGATTCTGCAGATCAGACTGGTGCTGTCTCTCTCTGGTGTCTGGAGAGTTCTTCAGGAAGCTGAGCACTCTCAGCGTGTGCTGAGGACTAGCTGTACCTGTGGGAGGAAAGTACGCAGGCGCAAACGGGGCAAATGCAAGCGTGTGTGTGCGCACGTGTGTGTGCGCACGTGTGTGTGTCTGTGTGTGTAAGTGTGCGTGGACGTGTGTCTCGAGGGACAGAGACATGGCTAATGTTGAACCCTTGAGTGTGTGGGAGGGGCTCTGCACTGTATATGTCACAGACGCTAATGATGATTGCAGCGCAATTCCTGGCATTAACTGCCTTAATTCCTCAATCAGGCCCACAGGGCAGGAACTTCAATGTCCCTAGTGCCCCTCTGTTTCCCAAAGTGGGTATATGGGTGGGAGGGGGGTTCGATGCCTGGCTTCTGATTTAGAAGGACCCAGGATCTGGGGAACTGCAGATTCTCAAGGGTGCACTCACTTACAGGCAGGTCTCTTGGCAGAGATGAGGCCTACCCTTAAGAGTACTTTGCTTCCACAGGGAGACTTGCTTGGAGGAACTAAATTATCATTTGCAAGTGGTAATTAACTGGAGATAGCTTGTGTCCACTTCTACTCAGCTCTAGGGCACACGCACACCCTGTTTGTGCTGCCCCTGTCACTGTGTGTTTGTATGTGTGCTAATCCTATTAATTTAAAGGGTCTTGTTTCTTTGGTGTCCTCGCTCCTCCCTGGATCTTACAATCTTTCCACCTACTCTGCGCCCTGACGGGAGAGATTTAAAGGAGACATTCCTTCCAGGGCTGAGTGTCCCAAAGTCTTTGCACATTGTCTAGTTGTGGCCTTTGTATTTATTCCCATCTGCTGCAGGAGGAAGCTTCTCTGGTGATATATGAGGCAAGGCACTCATTTGTGAATATGGCAAAATGTCATTAGTAGTTACTGTATTGCTACATTATTTTTGTCACACAATAATATATATATATATATATATATATATATATATATATATATATTTTTTTTTTTTTTTTTACCCTAGGTCTCTGGGCTATCTAGTCACAGGTTCTTGGTCACCCAATCAGTGTATGCTACGGGTTCCATCTAGTGGAGAGGGGCTTAATTCAAATCAGATATTGGGTGCTTGCTCCCACAAGTTTTGTGCCACCATTGCCCTAACATATCTTGCAGGTAGGGCACCATTGTAGATGGAAGGATTTGTAGCTGGGTTGGTATTTATATTTCTCCTTGGGTAGATGTGAGTTACCTTCCTGTACCAAAGATGGTAGCACATACAGTGAAGGTTCTATGTAGCCACCAGCTCAACTTCTCCACGTTCAATGAGTTATGTATATTGCCCTTATTGGAGCCTTGCTGTCAGTTTGTGAAGAGCAACTGTAGTCTTGGCAATAGGCTGGGTTGTTTGAGTGTTCCCATGGGACACCTTTGACCAACAATTCAATTAACCATAACCATTTCTAGTACTTGAATCTTCATCTGGTAAGGAGATGTCCAGGTCTCAACATTATTTGAAAATTTCATTTAGATCACCTTCATGTATGTGCATACTTTTGAAGTTTCTACTATATTATATTTCTATACTAGCCTTTATATTGTCCTTAAATTTAATTGCCTCTCTCCTTACTCCCTCCCTTGCCTCTTTCTTAGCTCCCTTCCCCACTTGATCTTCCCATTTCACATTCCAATTCACTCATAACTACTTATTCTATTCCCCTTTCTTAGGGAGAGCTACCTGTCCCCTTAGTCCCTTACTCTATCCCAAATTTCTGTGCTTCTATAGATTGTAGCTTGGTTATTATTGATTGAATAGCTAATTTCCACATACACATAAATACATGCCATATATTTGTCTTTCTGGGTCTGGGCTACCTCACTCAGGATGAGAATTTTTTTCCTTGTAGTACTATTTACCTGTGAACTTTGTAGTTTCTCTTTTTGTGGCTGAATAATATTCCATTGTGTAAATATACCAGATTTTCTTTATCCATTCAGCTGTTGAGGGACATCTAGATTGTTTCTATTTTCTGGTTATTTTGAAAAAAAGCAACAATGATCATAGTTGATTAAGTGTTTCTGTGGGAGGATAAAGCATCAATTGAATATACGCCCAAGAGTGGTATAGCTGGATCTTGAAGTAGATTGATAACCATCTTGAGGAACTGCCACACTGATTTTCATGGTGGCCATAAAATTTGACGATCCCAACAACAATGAGTGAGTTTGCTGCTTGCTCCACAACCTCACCATCATGAGTTGCCAAGATTGATCTTAGCCATTCTGACAGGTAAAAGATGAAATTTTAAAATAGTTTTAATATGCATTTCCTCAAAGACTAAGCATGTTGAACATTTCATTAAGTGTTTCTGGGCCATTTGAGTTTCTTCTTTTGAGAATTCTGTTTAGCTCTATAGCTCATGTTTTAATAGGGTTATTTGTTTTCTTGATATCTAGTTTTTTGAGTTCTTTATATATTTTGGATATTAGTCATCTATGAGATGTATAGTTAGTACAAGCATTTTCTTTCTTTCTCTCTTTCTTTCTTTCTTTCTTTCTTTCTTTCTTTCTTTCTTTCTTTCTTTCTTTCTGGCCCTTTTTCAATTGGAGGAAATAACTGGTGGAGTTGGGAGCTAAGAAAAAATAATCAGTTGGGGTTGGGGGAAGGAATGTTGAAGAGTAAGGTCTGTGTGATCTTCTGGAGATAGGGAGGGAAGAAATGCCAGAGCAGCCAGAGCAGGTGGTCTGCTGCAGAGTTGGCATGAGATTGAAGAATGAACGAGAAGAGAGGAAGGAGAAGTGAAGATCTGCAGTGAGCCTTCCTGCTTCCCTGATGGGATGGGTTCTCAGAAAATTAGTTTCTCAGTGTAAACCATGGTAAAGCAGATATCAAAACCACAGTCAAATGTGAGTCAGCAGTTGCTTTTATAGTTGAGAAGGAAGTACCTGAACTCATACAGCACAGAGCTGGCAGGACACCCAGCAGCACCTCTGCCTTCCACATTGCATCACATCACTCTAGGCACACAGCAGTTAAAAGCAGGCTCGGAACATTCTGTAGATTTCTTCATTTCAACATCAGTGTTGCCATTTTACATATACTAGAAGACTCAGAGAGTTTATGATTCCAACCATCATACTACAGTGCTCTTATTTTTATTTTTATTTTTAGATGTCCAAAAAGCATTCTAATTGCCTTATGTATTTTAAAGACCAGTTCTATGGAAATACATTGTCTTATATTTCTCCGATTCTTGGTCACTTGAGGACATTTAAACTGTATTCCTAGGAGTAGGGTGCACCATGTAAATAAATAGGGTAAATGTGATAAGTTAAGAGTATTTATTTTAAAATTTAGGTTGACATGAGCCCTTAATGAACAGTGAGAAATATTTACACAATTAAGCACTATGATCACTGTATAGATTCCACATGGAAACTATTTTACCCTTAATCAAGTCAGTTTATTGGCAAATGTAGACATTCTATACTGTATTTGGGAGAGGAGGAGTGAACCCAGAGATAGCTAGAGTAGTCATCTTATACATAATTATGTCTTTTGATGAATAATGGTCCACAGTAGATAGTTGTAAAATTTATATTTTTATATCTGTGTTATCCTTCAGCTTATCAAGGCATAGACATACACACATGTGCACAAAAACAAAAGAGATGGATGGGCATATCAGTTGTTTGCAGTTCATACTAATTCATATGTATATCACTCAGTATAGCTATGAAATCCTTTTATCTTTTTGTGTTATTACTGTAGATATCACAGTAATTACTCTTCTTACAGTTATTGTTTCCAATCAGATAAGAGAGTATAATTTAAAAAAATAGAATTGATGCACTACAGTTCTATAGAGTATGCTATTAGCCAACTCTATGCCATTCTCATAAAAGTTATGCAATTTAAACTGGATGATGGCGGTGCCTGCTTCTATTAGAACAAGAACCCTTTTCCACTCTGTAATATGCTCAATTACCTTTAGATTGATCCGTGAATAAATTATAATCCAAATAGACTACTTTTCCTCCAAGCTTTGCTGGCTTAAGGAATCATTGTTGATTCATGGTGTTGTCACCTTTCTATCAGCAACGTAATGCTTTTTATATCTGGATAGAGACAATTTTAGTGTGAGATACTGTTATCTTTAAATGAGTAGGATTTAGATTTTCTGGTGAGAGCAAATTCATCAATGATGAATCCCTGGAGAAACTACTGAAATAGAAATCATGCCCTTTCTGAGTTATGTTCTGTTTGTCAGTTGCAAGGCAGCTTTGGATGGTCCTCAAGAACTTTTTGCCTCTGTTTGGGGAACCTAGCATGATGCTCAAAATCTCTTCCTTTGAATTTCAGCAGGCTCAAAATTTTATGTAAGAAAATAATGAATGAGGAGGAAAGGTTCCTGCTACTGCTCTACCAGGCCTGGCTGCTTCTTTTCCTACAATGGAAAATCAATTAGCTGCAATTTCAGGCAGAGATTTGAACCAAATGCTTTATTAATTAACACTGATTGAACACCTATACCCTGACCAGCTGCTTGTTCATCTTCACTATTTTTTAGTCTTGTCTGGTTTTGCTTTTTTTTTTTTTTCTGTCTGTTTATCTGTTTTGTCACAATCGGGCTGTTAGCATAAGCCTGAATGTAGACTGATTACAGGTGAAACAAAAAAAAAAAATAAATAAAACTTTTACATTAGCAGAAAAGCACAAGGACTCAAGTTCAAATGTCAGCAGTCATGTTTAAAGGCTTTGTATAGTGGCGGGTACCTGCAACCCTGCAATGGAGAGATAGACCCAGGCAGATCCCCCAGGCTCTCAAGCCAACCAGCTGAGTGTAATGGGTGAGCCCCAGACCCCAATGAGAGGCACTACCTCAAGCAAGGTGAATAGCATCCAAGCCATGTCAGATTTACCTGGAGCACAATGCAGGTATGCATCTACACTCATATATAAACATACACCTACACGCATACATGTGTGTGTGCACACACACAACTTTCAGAACTTCTAAACCCTAGAGGCACTTTAATACATGTGTGTATGTGTATGTGTGTGTATGTGTGTGTATGTGTGTGTACATGTATATGACGTGTGTATGTGTGTATGTGCACACACAAGAGAAAGAGTGTGTGTGTGTGTATATGTGTGTGTGTACATGTATATGACTAGATACACATTTATTTTTAGGTGTTTGTGCGTGTATATCTATGTCAAAGCCTGAGGGGTTAACATTAAGTTTATTCTACCTCTCTGAGACAGAATCTTTCAGATGAACCCAGAACCCACTGAGTCAGGCAATCTAACTACCGTCTTGTTCCTGGGATCCTCTCTCTCTTTGCTTCTTACATGCTGGGATTACAGGTAGTTGACTATGCCTACCAGAATTTACATGACTACTAGGATCCAAATCTAATAGTTTACCCACTGAACATTCCCCTACCCCTACACTTATTTTTTCAGAATTTAATTTTTCATACTAATGACTGAGGCAGTAATTCCTGTGGCAGCCTTGAAGTTTTGGAAGGAAGGGTCCCTTAGCCTCTGGTCTCTCCACATGACAATAAGAGGCTAGAAATGGGTCCATCTGAGTTTGCAGCTGTGTGGTTGGGGGTTGAAGAATATTCACTGGTATTTTGTGCATGAGTTTTTAACTTAACCAATGAACAAATAATATCCTATGGAATCTTTATGTTAAGTTGAGAGCATCTCCTTATTACTGATTATACAGATGAACAAATTGGGTTTTTGGCACTGCTAGCCACAGGGAAAACTGAATGCCTCAATTTTATACGGGGTGAATGTGATCAACTAGTACAAAAAAAATCTGAAGATATCAGCCCATTAGATGCTTACACTAGATGTCTGCTACTCAGTATGAAGGGATTTTAAATATTTAGAATCATTATTATTGCTGTGAATGCAGTGGTTTAAGGGTACAGATTAACTACATCTCTTTGTCCATCTGAATGAAGAATAATCTTTTCAAATTCTGCTGTGTGTGTGTGTGTGTGTGTGTGTGTGTGTGTGTGTAGCATACCTGGGCAGGGGTGCTTTTGGATACCAGAATATGTAGTTTTACCCCATGAAACTGGAGTCACGGGTGACTATAAGGATAGGTGTGTGGGTGCTGTGAACTGAACTCTGGTCTCCAGAAAAGGCAATCTTAATCACTGAACTATCTCTCCTCCCTGTGGGTAAGAAACCATCCAAGTAAAGGATACTATCCTCCAGTCTCTGTTTAAGGAAGATGAGCTGAGAAGTCACAAGAACGTTTGTTTTTGGAACAGCCTTTACAAAACTCAAGTGGAATTAGATGGTGTTGAGAGAAACAGGATCGATTACAGCAACCAGGATCATGGCTGACTTCTTTGGATTAGTTGACATGAGAGCCTGCAGAACGGGAGGCTGTGTGCTTAAACACTGAACTGTTCTTGATCATCTGAGCAATATATGATTCACATGTAAGGGCCCTTGACGAGCAAGACAAACGTATAAAGAATGATCTTCTCCCTTGTGTCATGATCTCATGTCATGTGATATGTGTTCTGCACCTTAGGAGACTCTATCTAGACACACGGGAACAGTCTCTAGTTAAACTCCAATTCTTCATTTGCCACAGGCATTCAAACAAATATTATTTGAACATTAAATGGGATGAAAAAATAAAATTCATGTAAGATTTTTATTTTTATATTAAAGGGGATTTTCTATGGGATAAGTTTTGAGGAGTCCCTTTGGACTCTGACTTTTTAAGCTTTTAATAAGCAAGCATCACTTATCTTACAGTAAAATATAGAGAAAATACTCTACCTTCCATCATTTCATGTTACTGTAAGCATTAAATGTTGTAATTTGGAAAAGTGCTAAGATATAGCGATGACGTACATAATTCTAATTCAATTGGGAATAAATTAATTTGGCGTTGACTTCCCTTTTCCGATGACTTGACTTTTTAATATAATTATAGTGAATTGATAATCAAAGTAACATGCTTACGTATATTTCCACATAAATATGTTTCCCTAATATAAATATACAGTTGAAGTCTATAGTCTGATCTACTTGATGGGCTTGCTTGTGCTCTGCTACCTACCCTCTCACAATCTCCAAAGATCTCATTTCCCTGGGGCCCTGTGCAAGCTGGCAAGTAAAGGCCGGTATTCGGAAACAAGTGTGATTTTTTTCCACTGAAGTACCTGCTAGGTCAGAGATCACAATGACCTTGTAGTGCTGTAGTTTTCTGAATCCCCATCAGCTAGAAAAGAGAGAGAGAGAGAGAGAGAGAGAGAGAGAGAGAGAGAGAGAGAGCTTTATTCTGCAGGACTAGAGTATGTGTTTGCAGAGGTATAAAAGACATGGCAATTCCAGCTTACAAGCGGCTGCGAAACATTTGGAATTCAATGGTGTCTGTCATCAGTGGGATGTGTCAGTAAAAGTGAAGATCAAAGGTTCCAGAAAAGGGGAAGGACACAGTGGAGAGTAGATAATTGTGGGATAATGAATGGTACGAGGGCATTTTTGTGTTAACTTGAAACCACTTAGCATTTTTCCATGGCACCTAGGTATCTTCCTAAATGAACTTTGTAAAGTACAATTGAATAACCTTGAGATTTAAAGCCTCATCGTGCTTCTGAATACTGATGGAGTTTGTTTAAGCACCGTGATATACCCTCTGCCTTTCGCTTCTATTTTTTGCCTCCTTCACGCAAAATAAAGTTTATTTTCTGTGCAGAGGAATCAATATTTTTGCCATTTTGTTTTTCAGCTATTCCAGTAAGTTGCAATCAACATTAGTTACAATCTTAAAGAGATGCAGTAAGAATTTGAACACAATAAAATGGAGATACAGATGAGAACTTTGGCAAAGTACCTATTCTATTGACAGAGGCATTTGTCAAGGGCTATGGCTGTGTCTATATTGTGCTAAAAACCTGACGAAGGGGAAAATAAAGCATCAATAGGTTTCACCTTCTGTCTGTACAAACCAAACAAATGGCCTCCTTAATAGCTATTGTTTTAAGTGAGTGGATTTGGTTTGCCATGGTGAAATCCATTCCACTCAGAAATGGATTTTAATTAACATCTGCATCTACCACATCTATGTTTGGCTGAAGTATCTTTGACTTTTTTTCTTTTTGATGCCAGATGGAATCTGGCACACAGAAGACGAGTGGTCCAGGAAGAAGGAAGACCTAGGTAACAGGGGATGTGAATCACTCTCCAAATGTACATTTGTTTGTTGATGGTACTTGTGTGTAGAGACATCCTCATGCTTTTCTTTTCTATTTCTATGGTTTTGATACAATTTCTGCTTTGTGTGTTTTTCTTTAAGAAACTGCCAAGTTTTGGACCTTACCTTGAACAACGTAAGAAAATCATAGCAGCGAGTAAAATGAGACAGAAAGATCAACATGGAGCTTGTTCACCACTCCAGAGAAAGCAGTTTATTCCCCAAAAGCCTATTCCTGCCATCAAGGTAAAAATTAAGATGAATTTATAAATGTATGTAATTCGCATTCAAATTTGGCTTAAAGGCTTTTTTTTTTTCTCCTTAAATGTAACATTGATTTTTTTTTTACTTTCAATATTCTGAACATTTCTAAAAAGTCTGTCTACCATAAAAATGCCTTCTAATAATTCAATAACCACCTACTTGTTTGCATCCAACTTTTGCTTATTTATGACACACTTTCTAGATCACGGCCAGGTTTGTGTTTCATGGAAATTTTGTGTATTAATGTATCAGGAGACGTTAAGAATTCTTCATACTTTCATAATCAACTACTAGTATTTTAATTCAGAGTTAAGTTTAAGAAGTCTATCAGTGACATGGGTCCAGTTGTACATGCCTGTAATCCCAGCACTCTAGCAGACAGAAGCAAGCAGGCCTCTGTGAGTTCGAGGCCATCTGATCTACAAAGTAAGTCTGGGACAGCCAAGGCTACCCAGAGAAACTTTGTCTTGAAAACAAATTAAGCTTGACCACTCTGTCATAGTTCCTGTGTTCAAACTCTAGCACCGACATGCCATAACCATATGAACTTGCCTCAGTAAACTAGTCTATGAAATGGAGTCAATGAAAGTATTTGCCTTCATACAGTTATAAATTTGATGGTATGTAAAATATTTTTAAGTATAGTGTCTGTCCTAATTGCTACTTGCTAATAATTATAATACCAGAATGGACAGGTTAGATAACAGCTTAGTTAGCTGGATCTTTCTACTTTGCCTGTTGAAGTGAACTCTAGGATGGGTAAGAAAATAAGGAACTCCAACAACCAACCAAGCTGCAGTTTTTTGAAGCCATTATATTCTCCAGGAAATCTTTACTTCAGAACAACCACGTGGCAAGTAATGTGCCAGGAGCTGAGCATCAGATGCTCAGTGACACTGACAAGCATATTTTGTAAGCTCATGAAACATACAATAGACAGAGAGAGAGAGATTAAACAAAGTCTGGCAGAGACAGTGTGGAATATTTGTGGTATGAGCTACACATAAGATGGATAGACTCTTTCAAGACTCCTAACTTAGAGCAAAGGAGCCAAGGAAATGCCTCTGGATGCAGTGGTTTGCCTCTTTGGCCTAGATGGCTTGAGAAATGCCTAGAAATGAGCAGATCAAGTTTCTGGGTGTGCCTGTGAGGACATTTCTAGAGATAACCCTGAGGGCTCTGACATAATGAGTGGAGTCAGCCCTTGATTGTTCTGCAATTTGACAGCAAGAGTGGAAAAGTGGCCAGAGGTAGACCTTCTTGGGAGAAAGAGGAACATGGGGATAGCTGTATGGAACCCCACTTGTGTTCTCTCACTCCCTGTCTGTTCCCTGGCTGCCATGATGTGAGCTGTTCTGCTCCTCCATACCCCTCCCTGGCATGATGGCCTGGCTTCTCTGAAACTGGGAGCTGAAGTCCTTCCTTTGCTAAGCTGCTTTTGCAATGTGTGAATTGCAATACTGATGAAGGAATTTATGCACCGAGTCAGAGGACTGATTGATCCTATGAACTCGATATGATTAGAAACATAGGAGAGTGGAAAAATACATCATGATCCAGAGTATATTGCATTTGGTGAATAGTTATAATGGAAAACACTGTATTGGAGTCAATACAACTTGACTGATTCTCAGTTCAGGGTTTGGCAAGTCCCATTGTACCAAAATATAAGGTATGAGAAAGGATTGAGAATAAGATGTGTTGCATTATTAATATTTACTATGGTTTACCTTTTAGTTATTCTGCGGTTATTCCTAAAGCAGCTGTATACCCAAATCACCACACAGAGACTGGGATTTATTTAATTAACCTAGAGCACATTGCTGGGCAATAGTTACCCCATCCTAAACCTCCAAGCCCGCATAGTTTTCTACCATTCAGATTTTACCCATTTTATTTACTTTTAGTCATATTTTAGTTCCAGTTCATTCTTCTACGTGGTTCCAAGTTCTCTCCTCTGGATTCTCTACTCCTCTCTCCTCCCACTGGCTTCCTTCCTTCTGCTCCCCAATCTGGACCAGGATGTCCCACCCTATATTCTCCACTGTACAGCATTGGTTGGTTGGTTGTTTAATTGACAGTATACAGAACAAATGGTGGCGTGTTTACACAAACTTGAGACAGGTGACGCTTAGAATAAGCATCACAATGCAATGTCCAGATTGAAGCCAGATAGTGGGTAGAGAAATCAGCATTTAAAAGAAGAAGGGTAAATTGTATATATTCCAAAAGAACATTATACCAACAAAGAGGTACAACTGACTAAAAAAAGGAACGAATCAGGATTTTGTTCCTCATGTCTGGAAGTTTGGTGGAATTTTACTGAGGCGGGATACAAATTTTACATTGAGTGTTTTCTTTTTTAAAAAATACAACAAAATATTTAATGAGCAAATTCATATCAGCAAATATGAAACTGCCACAGAGAGGAGGAGCAGGACAGATATCACAGGCTGAGGGTCAGGAAAAGACTAAGGAGAACCTTAGTTCTAAGTTTCAACTACTACGGACCAACTACTTAAGAAACCAGGGTGAATGTCCTGCTTCAATGGCTGTAAAGGCCTGAATGATCATGGCTGCATCACACTGTTGTGAGACTCTAATCTTGCATATATACCACAGGCAAACCAAGGAGACCAACACCAAAAGGCCTGCTAACCCTCCCATGCCCGCCCATTCCTTCAGATGATTCATGGCTGCAGCAATCCATGTTGATAATCCTGTGGCTAGTCCTGCATCCACTCCGGTAGAATTTACTGTGACAATGGCCACTCTCAGCTGCTCCATCGTAGTATCGAATTCTCCAGTCCAATTACCTAAAATATAGCTCGACAATTGTTTAGACAGATTTGCAGCACAGGAAAAATTCTCATGTTGTATGCTAGTGACACAAAGTCCAGCATACTTTCATTGACAGCCAGGTTGAGCTATTTGCCATAGGGTATCAATTTGCTCCTGCAAGAGGTCAATCCTCTGATTGAACACCATCAAGCTTCCTTTTAGTTGAGCATTAATTCCTTTATGTACAACTAAGGCATGAGCTACATTGGCTAAATGATTATTCAGGGTCTGAGCAGTCTGCCTAGTATGACTCATGGCTAATGCCCTGGTGGTAGCTCCAACAACCGCCAATGAGATGGTAGTAACAATGGTGGCTGTAGTTCCAAGATCCCTTTTCTGTCTGAAGAGAGTCATAGCATGAGGGGCATCAATGGGCACAGGCACCCAGTGAGGCATGCGAGTAACCAGGGCATACCTAAATTTACTAGCATTCCAGCATTGGGCAAAAAAGCAAGTATCATTACCACAATTACTTGGCTCTATCTGGCTAATAATGAATAAAAATGGGGGATATAGACAAACAGGTGTGGGCTTATAGGAAATATTATGAGAAGCCTTAACCCCTCGTTGGAACATCCTACGATGGAGCAGCTGAGAGTGGCCATTGTCACAGTAAATTCTACCAGAGTGGACGCAGGACTAGCCACAGGATTATCAACATGAATTGCTGCAGCCATGAATCATCTGAAGGAATGGGCGGGCATGGGAGCGTTAGCAGGCCTTCTGGTGTTGGTCTCCTTGGTTTGCCTGTGGTATATATGCAAGATTAGAGTCTCACAACAGTGTGATGCAGCCATGATCATTCAGGCCTTTACAGCCATTGAAGCAGGACATTCTCCCCAAGCATGGTTGGATACCATAAAAAGCTAAAATGATACGCTCAGGATGCGAGGCTAAGCACTGCACTCAGGGTCAGCCGCTTTGGACCCAGAGAAGAGCATGTCTGATTGCATGCGGGTTGATGCCCCAGGTCCCGCCTCTGAGAAAAAGGTATCGGACAGTCTGATGCTCTTTGGGTGGATGACACCTAAATGAACATCTGTACAAAGTCCCAATTTATTTCTAATATCAGAGATCAGACCTCTACTCTTGCCTGATGCGTCTAAAACAAAAAGGGGGAACTGTAGAGAGCTGCGGAATGCTATGCCTTAAAGATGGAGCTGGTTTCCGCCTTCCACCTTCCCGATGGTGAGTGCTCTCTGTCACAAACAACTCCACATTTGGCTAAGGCCGAGGATCTGGCTTGCTTCCATGTATGTGGACCTATCTGCATTGCCCCCGTGGCACGCCTGGGTTGGCTACCCAGAGGCTATTTAAGCTGTGGGCTGGCTTTCCCCGGGGTCCGAGGATTGTTCAATGTTCCTGAATAAACTGCATTGAAAAAAAAAAAAAAAAAGAAACCAGGGTGGAGAACAGGGAGGACCGGAAGCCAGAGGACAGGAGCTGTGGTCCTGCAAAGGGAGAGAGCAGGGCACAGGGCCAGACAACAAAATTCAAAATAGTTTGGCCATAAAATATAAACACATTATGTTCCTACCATGGGGGAAGGGAGGAGGAAAGAGGTGTAAGGAATAAGAGGCCGTTTGTGAAGGAAGGGGCTGTGGGGCTCCTACCCGTCCTGCTGTGTACACAGTCCCCATCCCACATTGAGTATTTTGAAGTGGATAAATTTGGGGCCACATACTTGGGTGGATAAAAGAGAAAAAAATTGAATAAATTGTAATACATAAATAATAATTATATTATATATAAAAAATTTGAAAATGAAAAAAAAAATGAAGTCCTAAGCCAGGTACTGCGGCACACACCTTTAATCCCAGCACTCAGCACACAGGGAGACAGGGCTAGGTAGATCACTGTGAGTTCAAGGCCAGCCTGCTCTACAAAGTGAGTCTAGGACAGCCAAGGTTACACAGGGAAACCCTGTCTCGGGGAAGAAATAATAATAAAATAAAATAGAATGGATTCCTTGTCAACAAGGTCAGAAATACCCATGTGTTGATGATGGTTCCATTTTTGTCTGTCTTATGCAGTCCCTGGGATTCCAGCTTTTAGCTGTAACAACAGTCGAAGTCAGCATAAAATCCATCACATTACATAGTCATCCCTGATTCCCAGCCATCAATACCAAACAAACAGTGCTGTTACAGTCACAGCACTCAAAGAGCAAGCAAACCCTGGCTCTCATGGAGCCTGAATGCACTGAGCAGAAACAGCTGAATACAGGCTGATCCATGGGATCCTATGTCACAGAAATGCTTGCCTCATAAACTTGTACAACCACTTTGGTATCAATCTGACACTTTCTCAGAAAATTGGGAATAACAAGACCTCAAGATCCAACTATACCTCTTTTGGGCATATACCCCAAAGAAGCTCTACCTTTCAACAAGAACGTTTTTTCAACTGTGTCCATAGCAGCTTTATTTGTAATAGCCAGAATCTGAAAACAGCCCAGTTGTCCCTCCGTTGAGGAATGGATACAGAAATTGTGGCACATTTATACAATGGAACACTACTCAACTATTAAAAACAAGGAAATCATGAAATTTGCAGGTGAGTGGATGGAACTAGAGTGAAGTGACCCAGAACCAGAAAGACATGCATGGTATATACTCACTTATAAGTGGATATTAGCCATATAATATAGAATAACCATACTAAAATCTACAGACCTAAAGAAGCTAAACAAGGAGAACCCTAGAGAGGTTGCTTAAATCTCATTCAGGATGAAAAACAGAATAGACACCAGAAGTAATGGAAGAGAGGGAACAGGAGAGGAGGCTACCACAGAGGTCCTCTAAAAGGCTCCACCCAACAGGGAATCAAAGCAGATGCTGAGACTCACAGCCAAACTTTAGGTAGAGCTCAGGGAGTCTTATGGAAGAAGGGGTGGGGGGTGGGGTAGAAAGACATGGAGGACACAGGAGCTCCACAAGGAGACCAACAAAGCCAAAAAGTCTGGGCCCACAGGGGACCTGAAGAAAATGATGCACCAAAAAAGGACCATGCATAGAGAGGACCTAGACCCCCTACTCCACTACTCACATGTAGCCATTTCAGTCTCCATGTGGGTTCCCTTGTAAGGAGAGCAGGGGCTTCCTCTGTCATGAACTCAGTTTCCTGCTTTTTTTTTTTAATATCAAGTTGTTATATCTGTCCCATCAGAAGCTATTTCATATGCACATGTAGTAACAGCCAGGTCAACATTGGCATACTGTCATTGTTTTTTGTTTTTCTTTATCTATCTATCTATCTATCTATCTATCTATCTATCTATCTATCTATCTATCTATATAATTACTACAATTTATTCACGTTGTATCCCCTCCCTCATCCCCTCCCAATTCTACCCTCCCTCCTTCATCTCCTCTCATACCCCTCTCCAAGTCCACTGATGGGGGGGTCCTTCTCCTCTTCCCTCTGACTCTAGCCTATCAGGCCTCATCATGACTGGTTGCATTGTCTTCCTCTCTGGCCTTGTATAGCTGCACTCCCCCCAGGGGGAGGTGATCAAGGAGCCAGCCACAGAGTTCATGTCAGAGACAGCCTCTGCTCCCCTTACTAGGAAACACACATGGAGACAGAGCTGCCATGGGCCACATCTGAGCAAAAGGTCTAGGTTGGCAAGGATTAGAATGGGGGCACCTGAAGCAGAATCTTGTTCACATAGGAGAGGCTCAGATAATATTGTGGGGCGATGGGGTTCCTTCCATAGCAGAGGGAAATCGTACACTGTAGTAACAGACAGAATAAACAAGGCCGAGTCACAGAGTTCAAACAGGGACCATAAGACTCTATAAAGAGGCCAAGAGAGGGAAGAAACAAATAGATGGGCTCACAGAGAAAATATTAAGCACAACAATGGACAATTCATGCCTTTCATTGGCCTCCATGCATGGTCCCATGGTTGAAGTATAGCTCTTTGCACTGGGCCCAGATTTTTGGTTCTGTTGCTCTCCTTGTGGATCTTCTGTCCCCTCCAGGTCTTTCTATTTCACCCTTCTTTCAGCAATTGAAAGCAAGGAAATCTTGAAATTTGCAAGCAAATGGTGGGAACTGGAAAAGATCATCCTGAGTGATATGACCCATAAGCAGAAAGACACACATGGTATATACTCACTTGTAAGTGGATATTAACCATATAATATAGGATAAACATGCTAAAATGTATACTCCTAAAGAAGCTAAACAAGAAGGAGGACCCTAGGGGAGTTGCTCAATCCTCACTCAGAAAGCAAATGGGATAGACATTGGAAGCAGGAGAAAGTGGGAACAGGACAAGACCCTACCATAGAGGGACTCTGAAAGACTCTACCCAGCAGGGTATTGAAACAGATTTGGTTTCCTGCTCTTTGATCACTTCCCCCTAGCGATGAGGTCTTGCCATGCCACAGAGGGAGATGAATCAGGCAGTCCTGATGAGACTTGATAAGCTAGGGTCAAGTGGCAGGGGAGGAGGATTCCCCTTTTCAGAGGACTAAGGAAAGGGGATGGGGAAGTGAGAGGGCAGGTGGGACAGGGAGGAGAATGAGGGAGGAGGCTACAATCATGATATAAAATGAATAACTTGTATATAATAATAATAAAATGCCAAAAAATAAAAAAACTGCACTTGAGTTAACACCCCAAACTAAATGAAAGAACAATGTAGGTGTCTAAGGGAAGAAGTTTCAATTCAGAAAGAACAGGGAGCTTGTGGACCCCATTGGGAAAAGTCCCTCACAGAAAGCCACCAAGGTCTCTTGAAGCGAAGACATGTAAGAGGTTGTCATCTTGGAGAGTAAGTGGAAATGAAGTCAGAAGGCTGAAATTGTGGTGTTTTAAGTGAAGAGATGTGAGCAGATGTGTGTGTGTGTGTGTGTGTGTGTGTGTGTGTGTGAAACCAGCCCCTCACCCACTATTTAAAAGCCCTGTCTACTGAGGTGTCCTTTTGGTTGTTCAGCCACCATGTTTCTGCAAAGAGTTCTGGTCTACCTGCCTACACCTCAACATTTTCTTTTTCTGTCCTCTTCATTGCTCATTGCTAGCAAACAACCAGCCCACCCTGTGTTCCTATCGCATTTCATTATTCCTCCTGTGCTTTTCTTACCACCTTCCTTCCCTTCCTGACATGCTATTTTCTTTTCTTCTTCCCCGCCCCCCATGGAGGGCCTGAACTGTTCATTTTCTTTTTTTTCTTTTTATTAATTACAGTTTATTCACTTTGTATCCTCCCTGTAGCTCCTTCCCTCCTCCCCTCCCAACCCCACCCTCCTTCCTCTTTCTCCACCTATGTCCCTCCCCAAGTCCACTGATGGGGAGGTCCTCCTCCCCTTCCTTCTGATCCTAGTCTATCAGGTCTCATCAGGAGTGGCTGCATTGTCTTCCTCTGTGGCCTGGTAAGGTTGCTCCCCCCTCAGGGGGAGATGATCAAAGAGCAAGCCAATCAGTTCATGTCAGAGACAGTCCCTGTTCCCATATCCATTTGGTCAGTGAACTGCCATGGGCTACATCTGTGCAGAGGTTCTAGGTTATCTCCATCAATGATCCTTGGTTAGAGTACCAGTCTCAGAAAAGACCCCTGTACCCAGATTTTTTGGTTCTGTTGCTCTCCTTGTGGAGCTCCTGTCCTCTCCAGGTCTCACTCTCTCACCCTTCTTTTATAAGATTCCCTGAACTCAAGCCCAATATTTTCTCTGTGAAACCATCTACTTATTTCAGTGTGTTTCTTCCCTCTGCTGGCCTCTTTGTAGATTCTTATGGTCCCTATTTGAACTCCGTGATTGAGCCTTGTTTATTCTCTCTGCTACCACAGTGTACAATTTCCCATCTGCTATGGAAGGAACCCCAGCGCCCCACAGTATTATCTGAGCCTTTCTTGTCTGGACAAGATTCTGCTTCAGGTGCCCCCATTCTAATCCTTGCCAACTTCTCTGATTCGAACATGATGATATTGTTTCAAAGGACAGCGTGCCCAATAGGTGTCTTCTCTAGGTCTTTTATTCTTCCTGTTGCCAGTGAAATGGCTGAATGGTCTCTCGCTCCACAGGTAGGCAGTCTGTCAACACATGTTTGTTGAATATCTTTTATTTGAACAGCAGAGAACTAAGGACAGTGGCAGATTCCAGAGAAATACAAACTATGGTCCAAGGCCAGGGATTTTTGTACCTCAGTAGCGACAGATCACTAGGATGTATTCAACATGTTCTTATTGCAATCTAGGAGTCATGCTAGGGAGGAGGAAGACAGCATGAATTTTAGAAAGGCGGAAGTCTGTATTTTGGAAGCACATGGCATAACAAGGGAAAAAAGACACATGTTGAAAATTATTTACAGTTCAATCAAATACGAACAAAATGCTCTGGGAACACAGATGACTGAACAGGATTAGTCCTGCCTCAGTTAATGGTGGGAAGCTTCGCAGAGGTGGTGATATTTAAAGTAGAGTTTAATAAATTAGTGTTAATTAAGCAGAGAATTAATAATAAGAGCTAATATTTATTGAGGTCTTATGAGGTTTCAAGCCCTGCAACATGTTTGTGAATGAGCTCATCCCAGCCTCTCAAAAACCTGGTGAGATGAAATACTCGTATCCCGCCAATTTTACGATTTCAATAATTGAAAAACAGAGAGGTTAGCTAATTTGCCCAAGGTCACACAGCTAGGAATGCATTATCAAAGCCAAGCTCTGAACCTATATCCTAAGGCACTGTTCTTCATGGCATTGGGGACGATATTTCAAGATAGTCACTACGCTCGCAAAGTATAATGTCGAAATATATCTGTGATAATACACAGTCATGAGAGCTCATAGAGTCCATTTTGTTGTAGGTGGTGCTATCCATGCATTGACTTCATTTTGACAAATAATTTATAGAAAAGATAGAACAGAGAAGTGTTAAAGTGTGTGTGTGTGTGCGCCTGCGTGGGCAGGAATGCATCCGCCTATATGTAAGAATGGGGAAGACAGGGATCCTGTGTCATTGATTTGTGTCTCCGGGATTTCTTTGTTGGCCTTGGACACACTGATTCTACTACCTGGGCCAGCTGTCGTGCCACAGAGACATGCCTATTTCTTCCTCCCCAGTGCTGGGGCTGAGGCCATGTTCTAGCACACCCAGCTTACACGGTTGGTTCCCACGATTGTACAGCAAACCCTTTACCAACTGAGCCACCTTCCTATCCTGCTCCCTCTGGCCAATCAGTGTTCTTAAAAAAACATTTATTTTAACTTTTCATTTTAATCTCACTGTCTAATCTAACCTAAAATAACGTGTTTGTCTGTGTATGATTATTTGCATGTGTGCAGCTTTCTGTAAAAGCCAGAAGAGGGGGCGGAACTCTTGAAGCTGGGGTCATAGGCAGTTGTGAACTATTGCCATGTGTCCTGGCAACTGAATTCTGGTCCTCTGTGAAAGCACTGGTTACTCTTAACCCTCAAGTCATCCCTCAAGATACATTTTCTTTTAGTCAAACTTAATACAGTTTAAGAGAATGAAGAAACAGACTGGTTAATCCAATAAGAATCCCATCTAGGGTGCCAAGAAGTGTCATTCTCCATACTGTGCCACAATATCCTGGTCAAAACTGGGAGTCTTTATGCCATCCTGACTCTTTTTTACCGTTTGGAAGCAGAAAGTGGCCTCAGAGTACCTACGTTACCCCTCCAATGAATGACAAGACCCCTGGAGATACCCCACCATCTAGATGATTTTCTCTTTATCACTCCCACATCTTTGTTTCCATTTCATAGTAACAGCATTTATCATGCATGTATCCATAACATGAAACTGCTCAGTTTGTAAAGGGAAAAGGAAAAGAATTCTGGGCCAGACACAGATCGTTCAAATCAGTGCAAGAAGGCGGAAGAGAAGGATGAGATAAAGGAAGAGAAAGAGATGTGACCTCCCAGGGTATCTCCAATGGTCCTTCAGTAAGGTAGTCTAAGACCATCTGAAAAGGTTACTTACATACATACGTATGCATACACCATGCATTTATATGCATACACATATGTGCATACATACAGGCCTACACACAGTCACCCATGCCACATACAGGAAAGCATGCAGTGCCTCCTACTGGAGCAGCTTTGCCTCCTGGCCCGAAAAAACTGACATGACAGTGCGGACATGTGGCCCAGCAAAATGAGAAACGTGCTCTATTCCCTGGCAGCAGATAACGAAGGCTTGAGAGCCTGCCAAGCCTTATGAAGTCCCGGAACGAGCCCCAGTTCTGTTGATATATGTGAGAATGAATTCTCATTCTCCTTATGAGGCTGGGAATGTATCTCTAACGTCTTTGAATTTCTGGGTAGGAAAATGAATGGTGTAGGGGCACTAGTGATGTTTTCATCACTTCTTCCTGCTGCTTAGAGGAGGAGATAGACAGCATCTCATAAGACTGGCAAGGCAGGGTTGGCAGGAGACCAGTCAGCCTGATCGAGTGCTTTATTATTTCAATTGAATTGTGAAAGGAAGGAGAAAAGCACTCGGATAAAACTGTAAGACCATATTAGATACTACAGAGCACAAAGGGACCTGCACAAAAAGAAAAATAAAGGAGGCTTGCCCAGCAATTTCCAGAAGGATCCAGAGAAGCAGGCTGGGGCAGCATTCATATTCTCAGTTGTCTATGTACCAATAAATAGCAATTGAAAACCTATCAACGTTGGACTTTAAAAGCTGAGCAGAATTTGGTTATCAAAAATAATCTCTTAAGTCATGCGGGGATTTATTGATGTGTGGCTCCTGGCTTGACCAGAATACAGCCAGAGGAAAAAGATATGTTACTTAGAGTGAAGAGGTCCAGCCAAAGAACAGAGGAAGGAGCAGTGTATGTCAGATGTGTACGTGCATGGAAATCCTTGAGCCTGAAGGTGATGTGAAAAGGAGCCAGCCAAGGGACACTGGAATGAAAGAAAAATGGAAATGTCATCCCAGGATGACATCAGAGATGTTGTAACCAGATGGTTAATACGGAGGGCAGGAAGAGCAGCTGTGTAAGTCTTTACACTTTAGATGGAAATCCCACTCCACTGAAGGAAAACCACCTGAAAAGGAATTGAATAACCTTTGCTATTGGGAATATCCTCTCTCAAAAGAAGACTCCTAGGCTTAGTTCAGACTCCTTGTAAAAAGCTTGTGTTTGAAAGAAATGGAACCTGAAGGAATCTGAGGGATGTAGCCATTCATGTTAACTTAGAGGGTTTGTGTGTGTGTGTGCCAAGAAAGGAAGTCACTGTGTAAACACACGTGTCCCACCCTTAGGAAATCTATATCTGGAAGTTTAGAGAAAGTTATGCGTGAAATTTCGTAGTCCCCTGTCGTGTCTGCTAATCTTGATTGTTGAGTCAATGAGAATTAGAATCACCATGAAAACTAAAGTCTGAGTATATTTGTGAGGGATTTTCCATAGTGGGTTTTTTGAACTGAGGTGAGAAGACCCATCCTAAGCATGAAGGCACCATTCCATAGGCTAAATAAACAGGAGAAAGCAGGCTGAGCACAGCATTCATCTCTCTCTGCTTCCTGACTGTAGAAGCACTGTGATCAGCTGCCTTGGCTCCTGCCATCATGACTTCCCTGTCATCATGGGCTCTATTCTTGGAATTATAAGCTGAAATGAACCCTTCCTTCTTTGTGGTGCTTTTGGAAGATACTGCATCACAGCAACGAGACAAGTAAGAATGTCACTGGGTCCCTAACGTAAAGATGGATCAAGGATGAGAAGCTGTCATTCAGAATCTGATAAGATAATCACTACATATTTTCCCAGGAAAAAATAAGCTTAAGGTTAAGTATTTATATAACTTAGTGATCAGTGGTCCTACAAGAAAAGAGCTTATCAATGATAAACACAAAAAGGTGACAGCAAGCTTTAAACATGGATCAACTCACTCAAGGGATTTGAATTTGGAGAAGGTATTAGGCAAAATAAGAATATATTTTTATCTGTTAAAAGTAAAAAAAAAAAAAAAAATACACCCACTGCTTCAAACAGATGGTGTATTGTTAAGTCACAATTAGAAAGAAAAACTGTTCCATTCCTATTATCCTCCCTTGCATCCTCACATAGAGTGTTGTTAGAATTGAAAAGGAGGAGGGAAAATAGGTTTGAGAATCTACTACAGGTAAGATATCAGAATGAAGCTTCATTAAAGCAAGTGAAACCCCGGATCTCAGCAATTTGGCCCTTCAAGCTGAAGTCCTCCCCACACAGGAAGGATGCTGTGGTCAGAGCCTCGGAGCTGAAGCCAGCCATGCCACTATGTCCCTCATAGACACTTTTCTCTGCCAACACCCTCTCTTATCAACTTCACTTGCTTCTAGCCTGCCTCTTGCCACAGTGTTTTTCTGAATCACTGCCTTGGTCATCCCCAGCTCAGCTTATGCTGGCCTCTCCTCAAGTGCCAGAGTCTCCTGAGTTCAAATCCAAGACCACCCTTTATCAGGGTTTGCTGCTTGCCTCCTAGCTCAGTGGGCTAGACATGAGATCGACGATAAGTTGACTGTTATTCTCTGAGAGCACTTGTGTTTGAGAACGCTGTACCAACTGATGGAAAACAAATATCTTTCTGGGTTTTCTTAATACAGAAAAAGCAAGCTGAAAATGGCAACAGATTCCTGTAATCCCAGCACTCAAGAAACTGAAACAGTGGGCCTGCTACAATATTAAGGCCAGCCTGGGCCACATAGGAAGTTTAGAGATAGCCTAGTTTTCAGAGAAGAACCTTGTCTCAAAATAACCAAATGAGAGCCATGGGGAAGAAGGAAGGAAGGAAGAGAAAGGGAAGAATAGATATGGGGATGTAGACAGTTTTACTATAGCAGAGAAAAAAATAGAAACAGATCCTGCCCCAGGGGAACTGTGCAAAGATTACTAAACTTTTGACACAGGAGCATTTATGAGGACAAAGTTATTAAGAATCAGGATAAATTAGGTGAGAGCAAACCAAATGGTCTCATTTCCTCTCCTGATAGGTTTATAAGGCAAGGAATGACAAGATACGGACCCGGGGCAGTGATAATAGTGCAGATGAGGACAAGGCAAAGTAATTAAGCAACTCTACCAAATGATTTAAATCATGGCTCCATCAGGTTAGAAGTCACAGTGATTGCCCACAGCATGCTGTCCTTGGTTCTGGACTTTGAAGGGCACATATTTACAGGAATTGTAGGAAATATGCTAATCGAATGTGAAGACCCAAAGATACAGTTAATGTGCCCAGATAACAATCACAATTTGAAGGTACTTCAATCGGCTTTAAAAGTAGGTCAAAACTAATAAATTTATATTGCTCATAGTGAGAAAAGTGTAAAGCATCAGAGGCAAGATCAAGTCCCTCCAGATTTACATTCTTTGGCCTTTAACTGTATATCAAATAGAAATAACGACTGACCCATTTTTGCAAAAAAACATCATACGCATGACTGGCAGTGATTGAGAAAGATACCTGATGTCAACTTTGAGTTTGCACACACACACACACACACACACACACACACACACACACAAATCAAGTCAAATGAGTGGGGTATAATCTAAAGGATCCAGTGTCATAGTTTCCATGCAGACGCATTCTTGATAAACAGGAATGGTTACCCAGATTTCTCAAACTTTGCATGTGTGCACTCTGTATGGAATAATAAATGAGGGCCTGCACACTCTACAAGGTACCACCTGAAACATAGGTATGTGCCTGGTGATCCATATCTTTCCACAAACTACAAATTTCAGGACATGACCAAAAATATCCATTGGCAGGCAGTATAGTTAGAAATGGAGGGTTTTCAACAAATGTCTACATTTTTAGCAACAAAGAATGACCATTCTTTCATAATTTTTATTTGATACTGCCAAAATGATTTCAGATGCTATTCTTTTATCCTCTTCCTGATTAAAAATGAAGATGGTATACTTAAAAAATCTACCATGAGTAGATTTTTGACCCTCCCGTCTTAATAACTTGCAAAGGCCTTCTGTCTGGTTTTGTATTTAAAAATGGTGTTTTAAATAAAGGCTACAAATCTCAAACAGAGCAAAAGGCATATTTAATATACAGAGAGGTTAAACTTGCTTTTCATAATAGAAATCTCTTGGGCATGTATGTTTCTTCTGAAAAAAAATCTAGAGATTTTCCTGAGTAGTCATCAGATGAGGATTTAACTAGTGATTTCTCCCATGATGATCAGATTCTGCACAAGAGATGTTTTGACTGATTTATTTGCATTTAAAAAGTTAGTTCCTATTACACATAGTCTTTCACAGCCAAATAAATGTTCATGCATTTACTATCTTGAAATATTAGAAAATATTAAACTGCTTGAGTTCCTTGATTATCTTTTGCATGTGCAATGCCTAAATTAATAAAAATATCCAATAGACCTTTTACTACTACATAACCACAGCTATGAGTCTAGGCATATATGTACAAATGATATATTTATTTAACAAATATTTGAGCATCCATTGTGGTTTAATGATCTGCAGTAACAAAATATACCTTTCTTGATTCAAAGATGAATAAAGCTCTGCTTTACAAAAAAAAAGGCATAGGAATCTAGATTTAAAATTACATTTGCAATGTGAGGTGGGATTTGCTAGAGAATAACAAGTAAGTCAGTCCAGCACAGTGCATATGATCACAGAATTTGAAGTTTAGCAGCAGTAATCTGAGACTTTATTTCATCATCTACTTGATTTCATATTCTAAATCACAGTCACCTCATCATCCCTAAAATGCATGAGGTTTAAATAAGAAAATGATTTTAAATTAAGGTACTAGCCTGAAGTGTCATAGAATTCAAAACCTATCTCTTATCATTGATTTTCCAAAATGAATGAAATATCCAAGATCATGATAAAGGAGAGGGAAAAGGGGAGAAGGGGAAGGAGGGAGAAAAAGGGGAAAGAACACATTTTGTCATTTGGTTAGGAAAGGAGACAGAAGGACTGAAGAAGTCCTCACGAAGTAGAGACATCTGAGCTCTCTTTGAAAGATATACAGGATTGGAAAAACGACTGGGACTTAATGAGTCATGTTGAAAACTGGTTGTAGACCCAGGAGGAGATTAAAAAAAAATCCCTCAGTAAATACAACAACAGATGACATTAGAGAAGAGAGAAATAGGAGTAAAATTAGAAGTCTCCCTCATTTGAAAAAAAAGAATCCTAATGGTATGCATGATGCCAAGGAAAGCGGAAGGGTGCTGCAGTTCTGTCTTACAAGTTCAGTGGGTGGGGAACTCACCGATCTTGTTTCTACTGGTAACACTCACACACAATTGGTAATGCAGTGTGAGGATGTCAAGGGCCCACCTGCAAACACGCTGCAATGCAGCTGAAATTACATCTTCCACTTTGGCACACTATGGACAAAGTGTTTGAGGCAGAAGTTCTCCATCCTCATAGGGCTTGAGAGTGTAAAATGAAGTGTAAGGATAATTTGAACATTGTCTCCATTTGAAAGCTTATAGGGATAATTTAGTGCTCAAGTTTCCTGAGCATTCTAGTTTGTTGCCCTAATGGAACATGGATCAAAAGAGCTACTTGAGAGACGAAAGGGTTAATTTAAACTGGCAATCCCAAAAAGCCAGCTCGGGGCTCAAGGCAAGAATCTGTAGGCAGGAGCTGAAGCAGGACTCAGGAAGGAAAGCCACTTACTGACTTGCTCCCAATAGTGTATTCAGCTAACCTTATTATACAGTCCAGGCCCACCTACCCAGGCACGGTACCTCCCACAGTGGGCTGTGTCCACCTCTATAAATCAGTAATTAAGAAAATGCCCCACAGACGTGGCCGCAGAACAATCCCACAATTCTGCCTTTGAGGTTCCCTCTTCTAAGGTGGAGTAAGTTGACAATCAAGAGAGGCCATCATGCCAGGCCAGAAGGAGTCTAGAAAATAAAATACCCAAGACAATGTAGAACGAGCGCGATGAACAAGAGCCAACCTCTTTGAACGCAGACCTTGAATTCAAACAAACCGTTCTCATTCTAAAGGCTAAAAACAAAAGCAGAAAATCTTGACAGCACACTAATTTGACAAACATTGTTACATTCCTCTGTTTTGTTTGCTGAAACAAAGTGCTTCCTAGTGTTGATGAAACATCCTCTGTGCTTCCCATATTAAGCATAATCTCAATTAATATAGGAAACAAAGCTGTGTGTAACCGCATGAAAGATTCTCAGCATGAATGGAGCAGTCGCTGCTTCCTTGAGAGTGAAAGAGCATTTAATTCAACCTAGATCTCCCTAATTAACATAAATTAGAATTCTTCAATAAAGAAATATACTTTTTGAGACATGACAGGTGAGTGAGCTATCGGAGCACCTTTCAAATGAAAATCAAGAATTAAAGGAACAACAATAAAAACGGGATGCACTCTTGTTTTCATTTCCCTAATCCCCAGCGGAACAGAGTCTCTAGGGTAAATGTGGTGCCTTTTTGTCCATTTACATTACTTTTAGATCCTGCCAAATGCAAGCTCTGGAATACACAAGTTACAAAAACCTAAGAGCATTAGTTTAATGTCTATATACAAAGCGTTGTTTTAGAGTGCCCAGCAGAAAAGCAATTGATTTCATCTGCTTAAGTCTTATCATTGTACCTCCCCCCCTCTCTTTCTCTGTGTGTGTCTGTGTGTGTGAGAGAGTGTGTGTGCACACGCCTATGTGAAGGTGCATGTATGCATACGTATGTACTCGTGTGGAATCCCAAGACAGATGTCAGTTATCATCCTCAGTGACTTTCCACTTTATGTTGGGGATCTAAACTCTAATCTTTATGTTTTCCGATCAAGCACTTTAACCACTGAGCCACCTCCACAGTCAGTGGCCTTATATTTCTAAGCTGCCCGTGCATACTGCCCATGTCCCAAAACCGAGTGAGCTAAGTGTCACAGAAAGTGCCCCTGTGACCTCTGTGACACTCCAAGCCCATAAGTAAACACAATGCAATGTGAGCTCAAAATGGCGAAGCACGGGCAGATATTGGTTAGTTAGGAATTGTTTTAAGTTGAGCACTGTGAGTAATTCACTGCCCATTTTCTAGGATGTAATTGGAAAATCACTGCAATACCTGGGAACATTCGGTGAGATGAGCATCATGGAGCAAGTTGTGGCCCTGATCGATGAGGAAATGTGCATCAACTGTGGCAAATGCTACATGACCTGCAATGACTCTGGCTACCAGGTAGGAACCTTCCTGGAATTAAGATGCCGCAGAGAGGCATGGTTCTATAAGGACAGCATGTGTCTTCTGTTACTAAATGTGCAATTCAAACCACGTATGCCAAACATGTCCCCACACCACAGGTCCTTTTTCCTGTCCTTGTAATGCACTGGTCTTTTTGATTTTTAGTTTTCAATATTTATTTATGTGTTTTATGTGCATGTGTCAGTAGGGCCATGTACTATGTGTGTGCATGCATGCCTCCGATCCACTGGAGCCGGAGAGGTTGTAGGTGACAACCTACAAGTTGGAAGGTTCCCAACTTGGGTGTTAGGGGCCAAACTTGGGTCCTCTGTAAACGCAGCAAGCACTCTTGGCTGCTAGGCCACCTCTTTGGACAAGGCACAGCCTATAGTTTCAAAGGTTCCATTCCACGTGCTAGAGTTTCTTCCTACTGAATAAAAATGGGAGAAGAGAGGAGCACTCCCAGTATCTTTCTCTGCTTCTTGCTCCACCCACATGTGATGCTGTCAGCTGCTGCCATGCCTTCTCCACCGTGGTGGACATCTTCTGAACAGTGAGCCAAAATAAGCCCGCCCTCCCTCTCTCCTTTCTTTGAGTCGCCTCTTGTCGGATATTTGGTTCAGCCATGAGAAAAATAACTAATACAGCCACCTCAGTGCACACTATTATTTTAATATCATTTCATCACCCATGAAGCTGGAGAGAAAGCCTTATCTAAAAACAGAAATTCATGCAAAATAATGTCCATTAGGGGAGGTTATGATGTGACACTGACTGCAGAGAGAACTGTCATTTATTACCAAGTCCCTAAAAGGGCCTGATTCCTTCAGCCCACAGAGGATTCTCCTCCATCCTGTATTGACTGGGATTTTACAGCAGTAATTGATAAACAGAAAAGAAAAGAAACATTCCCCACCACTTACTTGTACAAGTCGGGCTTAGGATTTTCTTCGTAGCAGAAAAGACAGGGAGATGTTTCTGGTTTGTCTGATGATAGAAGTGACCATGAGTGCTTTCCCTGCCTTGGCTGAGAGTCTGCCACAAGACAGAAAGGAGGGCTAAAGCTTCCTCCCCTCCTGGGTAGGCAGAACACACCCCATCCCTTTCTCTGTGGCTTTAGGATAGGGCTTCATCTACTGGTGTGTTCACTTATAAGCTGCTGCTTTAAACATCATCGACATAACTGTGACCTTGACCCGGTGTGTTTTCCAAATGAATGGAAGAAATGATGAGAGCCAAAAGGCTTAGAAATCTTTTGGATACGTATTTCATCAAGGTCTGTTGTTTAAAAGTACAAACAATTGTTAGCACTATAGACTATAATTATTTTTATTAAAATGTTCAAGCCATAAGTATACTATAAACTATAAACTAAATAATGTAAATGTTGAGATCAATAATAAAATGATCCCCCCTTTAAAGTATAGATCATTCAAACCAATGGGGCATCCCATGTTACTCATGGAGAGATTGTACCTAGTCTTCAAGCAAGTGTTTCTATTTTTATATTTATTTATTGTGCATGTCTGTGTATGTGTGTAGGGAACACGTCTTACAGTGGGATTGTGCAGGTCGTCCTTCCTCTGGCCTCTATATCACATGAACATGTGCCTCCACAGTCACGTGCATCCGCACACACAAACACACATGTACACACACACACACACACATACACACACACACACACACACACACACACACACGAAAGCATTAAGAAAAGAACAAGAAGTGTGAGGGGTAATTGGGTCTGTATGAAAGTATCCACGATCCGTGAGCACAAGCACAAGCTACCTCAGCCTGGGGAGACTGGCGAGACCTGAGCGCTTCGCTAACAGAGAAAGCAGAAGCGCTGGGTTTCAGAATGTTTCCTCCCACACGGAAGGAAAAGCCTCTGATAAACTGTAAACGCCGCGCCTCTAAGGTAAGGGCGTTTCCTCCGTTTCTCTGGTCAGTTCAGCTGTTGCTGTCATTGCACCACCGACGGTGCTCGTGCGGTACTCTCCGCTACTGTCACAGAGATGCTGACGCTAAAGTGGGGGCATCCTTAACATTGGGGAGCGGTGGCTCAACTCTCTTGATTTCTGTTTGCAGGCTATCCGGTTTGATCCAGAAACTCACCTGCCTACGGTTAGCGACACATGCACAGGCTGTACCCTGTGCCTCAGCGTCTGTCCTATTATGGACTGTATCAGGATGGTTTCCCGGGCAACACCTTACGAACCAAAGAGAGGCCTACCATTAGCCGTGAAGCCCGTGTGCTAAGGTGATTTGTAAGACAGCTGTGGTGAACTTGGATGTTCCCGACCCACGCTCATCTTTAAAAACAATGGTGATGGTAGTCACTGTGGTCAGTTCTTTCCGGATTTTATAGCGATACATGTATAATTTCTAAATAAATACCTAAATTGGGAAACAACGTCTAATGCTGGTGACCAATTAATGGTCATAAACGGAATAATTCTTTTCTGAGGTAGCTGGTGAGTAACCGCGTACCAGTTAATTGGATGTGCTCCGTCGGTTGTCTACTGTGAAAAATTAACTTTTTCATGGCAATTAGTGTGACAATTTCTAAATTGCCCTATGCCATGCTCATTCTTTGATTTCTAATTGTAAGTGAAATGAACTATTTTGGAATGAAGTACACTTTCATATACAGGAAACCGTTTCCAAGGAAACACTTTGTAATTAAAAATTACCTGTAATTTTAACACTGTTTCCAAGGACCTGTAATTAGCTCCATTAAGAACATTTGAAGGCAGTCAAGTCATTGTTTACTATGACAAGGGGAACAAAACCTGGAAGAGGGTATTCTAGAATTTCTTAACCCCCCCTTTCCTGAAGTAACTCACTCTTTGGTGCTGGACACTGAAAGGGAGATTATTTCCTGACTAAACTGCTATTCCTCACGCCTGCCAGAAACAGGTATCCAGACTGCCCAAGAATGGATCAAATGTCATTTTTGCTTAAATACTGAAGCCATGTTCCTAATGAAATAAGAAATTGGAATGAATATCCGGTTAAGGCCACAGTTTCACTGGGCACAAACTGTTCTGCCTGCTTTTCATAGTCACTTTCGTTATGAGAACAATTAACATTCAAACAAGGCCCAGATTACACAGCACTGGGCCACAGGCTTCACGGTTCAACGATGAAAAACATCAGATCTGAAACTTACATGTAATGAGAAGAACAGGTCTGACTACTCTTAGCTTTGATGCTTACATGATTTCAAAATCAATGAAAGAGAAACGGATATTTTTAAGATTGATAAATATTTTTCTACATCTCTATTTTCATAATCAGTAAATAGCATCACAAAGATTCATTTATTCCTTCTTTATGTCACATTTTAACATGAGTCTATGGGAAGTAAATCAGAAAATGACAATCTGTGGCATATTTCAAAGACAAATGTAAGATAAATGATAAATGTAGAAGTGCATTTAAAATATCTGTGTGAATGATCACAAATAAAATTTTATGATCTATTTTCAGTGTGGTCTTCTGATTCATTTTTCCAAATGTATCCTTCTCTCAGCTACTTCCATTTTGACATGAGACAGTTTGGGATTGGTTCTACAGAAAATTCCATCTAAATGATGGACATGTGTCAGTTCAAACCTAATGAAGAGAGTGACAGTACTGTTCTCAAATGCTTCACTTCCTGTCCCTCTACCCCTCGCTCTACTACAAGCAGCTCTACTCAACCAAAATGCATTTTTCACATGGTGAGCTGCAAGCCATGAGAAACTCTGTCCCAAAATGAAGACAGACAGCACTCGTGAAGTAACACCAGAGGTTGACACATGGACACATTTCTGCATTCACACACACACACACACACACACACACGTAACTTTTGAGTATAAGCATATGGTTTTGGGATATGTGTTATTGTAGGATCAAAATGTTTTTACCCAGAATATGTTGTAAGTCCTACCTTTCCCTGACTTTAATAAGAGTCTAAATAAAAGATTTTAACATGTCTTTATTTAAAAAAAAAAACACACTAATGTTTATCTAGTCAGGTTACACTTTACAGTGAGTGGAGAATTTCAACAATAACTTTAAAAGCTTGGCAATTAAGATGTTATCTAGTATTGTCATATGAGATAAGGGAGGATTCATTTTATATTAAGCACCCTGATGAGAGCTCTGTGGCTACAATAAAATCACTTCAAAATGTATAACACTGACTTAGTATAACACTAAGGAAAAACATTATTTGTAGATGCTAAGAGCATTTATATTTATTTATTTATACAAACACACACACACACACACACACACACACACATATATATATATATAAAACATTTTAAATGCAGGAAAATAATTCCTAGCATTGTTTAAAAACTTCCTTTACCAAAGTAAATGCAACATAGAAGTGTAAAGATGTCTCCTTCAGCCACACAGTAAATTAGTCATGAAGGAGTTATTAACCCATTTCATAAAAATATGGAACTCAGAGCTTACCTATTTTCCCCAAGAGAGTAAAGCTGGTATCTGTACCCAGTACTACTGTTGTCTGCTCCACACGCCAGAGCACTCACTTGGTGTTTTCACAGGTGCTAGAACTTCTTGGTGACATGTGGACAGGTAGTTCCACACAGACTGTGAAAGCCTGGTGCCATAGTCCACTGAGTGCCCGAAGTCGGGTATGCTAACTAAATCCCCAAGCCTCAGTTGCCTCATCTGTGAAATGGAAAAACTCAATGGCTTACCACTTACTAAGTTAGATGTCCTAATTGGCATTGCTGTTATTCATGGGTTTAGAATTTCAAATATGATTTTAAAATGCATAAGCTTCTTTTGTCAGATTCACGTGAAGATACTCAGAACTGCTGGGACAACTTCCTTTCTTTGTTTGTTTTCGTTTGTTTTTAAAGTATCTGTGGTGATCATTACAAATAAAAAGGAAAGCTAAACCCAAGGTTGTCCCCTCCCTCCTGTCCTCCCAATCTCCTCCCTTCTCCTCCATGACCTCTCCCTTTCCCCCATATCAATCCTCCCCAGCACATCAAGTCACATCAGGACTGAGCATATCCTCATCCCCTGAGGACAGGCAAGGCAGCACTGCCAGGAGGAAGTGATCCAAAAGCAGGCAACAGAGTCCATGTTAGAAACAGTGGCCCCCACAGCCTCCACTTGCTAGGTGACAAGTATGAAGACCAAGCTTCCTATTAGCCACATATATGCAGAGGGCCAGACCATGCCTGCTCCTTAGTTGATGTTTCAGTCTCCGTAGGGCCCCACGGGTCTGGGTTAGTTGTCTCTGTTGGTCTTTTTGTGAAGTTCCTGTCCCCTCCAGGTCCTTCCATCTTTCCCCCAACACTTCCACAGGACCCCCAGAGCTCTGCCCCATGCTTGGCTGCAAGTCGAAGCATCTGTCTCTATCCACTGCTGGCTGGAGCGTCCCAGAGGACAGTAAAGTTAGGTTCCCGTCTACAGCCACAGCAGAGCATCATCAACAGTGATGGGGCTGGCTCTCTCATGTGGGGTGGGTCTCAGGTTGGGCCAATTATAGGTTGGACATTCTCTCAATCTTTGTCCATGCACTCTTTATCCCTGCACTTGTTGTAGGTAGGGTAATTTTTGGATCAAAGATTTTGTGGGTGGGTTGTTGTTTCCCTCCTTCCACTGGTCCTGCCTGGCCAGGAGGTGTTCACTTCAGTCTTAATGTCCCCCTCTGTTAGGAGTCTCAGTTGAGTCACACCCATATCCTCCTAGGAGCCGACCCTGTCACAGGCCTCAAGCAAGAAGAGATTCACCCCCTCAGTTTTCCTTCTTGTTCCCAGCTCTCTCACCTCCCACCCGGGTTCTCCCCACATCTGATCCCCAGAGTCTTTCTCTCCCCTGTCCATCTCCTGCCCTGTTCCCTCTCTTTATCCACTTCTGATGTCCATTCCATTTCCCATTCTTAGTGACATACCAGCACCCTCTCTTGGGCCCTCCTTGTTACTTAGCTTCTTTCTGTCTGTGAATTGTAGTGTGGTTATCCTGTCTAATATCCACTTGTAAGTAGGTACATACCATGTGTTTCTTTCTGGGTGTGGGTTACCTCACTCAGGATGATCTTTTTTAGTTCCATCCATTTACCTGCAAATTTCCACGGTTTCCTTGTTTTTAATAGCAATAATATTATTTCAATAACAATGGAATAGTATTCCATTGTGTAAATGTACCACAGTTTCTGTATCCATTCTTTTTTTTTTCTTCTCAATGCAGTTTATTCAGGAACCTTGAACAATCTTCTGACCCTGGGGAAAGCCAGCCCACAGCTTAAATAGCCTCTGGGTAGCCAACCCCAGCGTGCCATGTGGGCAATGCAGATAGGTCCACATACATGGAAGCAAGCCAGATTCTCAGCCTTAGCCAAATATGGAGTTGTTTGTGACAGAGAGCACTCACCATCGGGAAGGTGGAAGGCAGAAACCAGCTCCATCTTTAAGGCGCGGCATTATGCAGCTCTCTACAGTTCCCCCTTTTTGTTTTAGACGCATCAGGCAAGAGTAGAGGTCTGATCTCTGATATTAGAAATAAATTGGGACTTTGTACCAATGTTCATTTAGGTGTCATCCACCCAAAGAGCATCAGACCCGTCCGATACCTTTTACTCAGAGGCGGGACCTGGGGCATCAACCTGCATGCAATCAGACATGCTCTTCTCTGGGTCGAAAGTGGCTGACCCTGAGTGCAGTGCTTAGCTTCGCATCCTGAGCATAACATTTTAGCGTTTTATGGTAGCGTTTTATGGGGAGACTGTCCTGCTTCAATGGCTGTAAAGGCCTGAATGATCATGGCTGCATTACGCTGTTGTGAGACTCTAATCTTGCATATACACCACAGGCAAACCAAGGAGACCAACACCAGAAGGCCTGCTAACGCTCCCATGCCCGCCCATTCCTTCAGATGATTCATGGCTGCAGCAATCCATGATGATAATCCTGTGGCTAGTCCTGCGTCCACTCTGGTAGAATTTACTGTGACAATGGCCACTCTCAGCTGCTCCATCATAGTATCGATTTCTCCAGTCCAATTACCTAAAATATAGCTAGACAATTGTTTAGACAGATTTGCAGCATGGGAAAAATTCTCATATTGTATGCTAGTGACACAAAGTCCAGCATACTTCCATTGACAGCCAAGTTGAGCGATTTGCCATAGGGTATCAATTTGCTCCTGCACTAGGTCAATCCTTGTGATTGAACACCATCAAGCCTCCTTTTAGTTGAGCCTTAATTCCTTTTTGTACATCTAAAGCATGAGCTACATTGGCTAAAAGATTATTTAGGGTCTGAGCAGTCTGCACAGTATGACTCATGGCTAATGCCACGGTGGTAGCTCCAACAGCCTCCAATGAGATGGCAGTAACAATGGCGGCTGTAATTCCAAGATTCCTTTTCTGTCTGAAGAGAGTCATAGTGTGAGGGGCATCAACGGGCACAGGCACCCAGCGAGGCATGCGAGTAACCAGGGCATACCTAAATTCACTAGCATTCCAGCATTGGGCAAAAAAGCAAGTATCATTACCACAATTACTTGGCTCTATCTGGCTAACAATGAATAAAAATGGGGGATATAAACAAACAGGTGTGGACTTATAGGAAATATTATGAGAAGCCTTAACCCCCTCATTGAAACATCCTGCATCAGTTCTAGAATGAGCAGTGGTGGTGTCCAAGGTCTGAGTAGGTTCAGGAGACCATTGCCCCCAGGGGCGAGACGTGCTCCATGCCAATTGACTAACTCCATGTTTTCCTCCACTTTTGAAAGTCATTTAAGGTTCTTAAATTATCTCTTCTTTTTTTTTCCTTTTTTTAAAATTTTTTAAAATTTTTCATCAATTACACTTTATTCATTCTGCATCCCCCCTCCTCCCCTCCCAATCCCACCCTCCCTCCTCCCTCTGCATGCATGCCACTCCCCAAGTCCACTGATAGGGGAGGTTCTCCTCTCCTTTCTGATCTTAGTCCATCAGTTCACATCAAAAGTGGCTGCATTGTCCTCTACTATGGCCTGGTAAGGCTGCTCTCCCCTCAGGGGGAGGTGATCAAAGAGCAGGCCAGTCAGATTATGTCAGAGGCAGTCCCTCTTCACATTACTATGTAACCCACTTGGACACTGAACTGCCATGGGCTACATCTGTGCAGGGGTTCTAGGTTATCTCCATGAATAGTCCTTGGTTAGAATATGAGTCTCTGGGAAGTTCGCTGTGTTCAAATTTTCTTGTTCTATTGCTCTCTTTGTGGAGAACATGTCCTCTCCAACTCTTACTATTTCCCACTTCTTACATAAAATTCCATTCACTCTGCCCAACAGTTGCCCATCAGGCTCAGCATCTGCTTTGATAATCAGTAGGGCAGAGGCTTTCAGAGGCCTTCTGTGGTAGGTTCCTAAGATGTTTCCTGTTTTCTTCTTCTTCTGATGTCCATCCTCTTTGCCTTTCAGGATGGGGATTGACCATTTTAGGTAGGGTCCTCTCTCTTGCTTAGTTTCTTTAGATGCACAGATTTTAGTGGGTTTGTCCTATGTTGTATGTCTATATGAGTGAGTATATACCGTGTGTGTCTTTTTGCTTCTGGGACAACTCACTCAGGATGATCCTTTCCAGGTCCCACCATTTACCTGCAAATTTCATGATTTCCTTAATTTTCATTGCTGAGTAATATTCCATTGTATAGATGTACCAAAATTTCTGCATCCATTCTTCAGTTGAGGGGCATCTGGGTTGTTTCCACCTTCTGGCTATTACAAATAAAGCTGCTACAAACATGGTTGAGCAAATTTCCTTTTTGTGTACTTGAGCCTCTTTTGGATATATGCCCAGGAGTGGTATGGCTGGATCTTGAGGAAGTGCTATTCCTAGTTGTCTGAGAAAGCACCAGATTGATTTCCAGAGTGGTTGTACAAGTTTACATTCCCACCAGCAGTGGAGGAGGGTTCCCCTTTCTCCACAACCTCTCCAGCATGTGTTGTCACTTGAGTTTTTGATCTTGGCCATTCTCATGGGTGTAAGGTGAAATCTCAGGGTTGTTTTGATTTGCATTTACCTAATGGCTAATGAGGTTGAGCATTTCTTTAAGTGCTTCTCTGCCATTTGATATTCCTCTGTTGAGAATTCTCTGTTTAGCTATGTTCCCCATTTTTTAAGTGGATTACTTGGTTTGCTGCTTTTCAGCTTCTTTAGTTCTTTATATATACTGGATATGAGTCCTCTGTCAGATAAAGGGTTGGTGAAGATTCTTTCCCAATCTGTAGGCAGTCGCTTTGTTTTGATGACGGTGTCTTTTGCTTTGCACAAGCTTTTCAGTTTCATGAGGTCCCATTTATTGATTGTTGCTCTTAGAGCCTGTGCTGTTGGTGTTCTGTTCAGGAAGTTTTCTCCAGTACCAATGAGTTCTACGGTATTCCCCACTTTTTTTTTCTAGCCAATTTAATGTGTCTGTTTTCATGTTGAGGTCTTTGATCCACTTGGACTTCAGTTTTGTGCAGGGTGATAAGTATGGATCTATTTTCATTTTTCTACATGTAGACATCCAGTTGGACCAGCACCATTTGTTGAAGATGCTATCTTTTTTCCATTGTATGGTTTTGGTGTCTTTGTCAAAGATCAGGTGTCCATAAGTGTGTGGGTTTATTTCTGGGTCCTCTGTTCAGTTCCATTGATCCACCATTCTGTTTCTATGCCAGTACCATGCAGTTTTTAAAACTGTTGCTCTATAGTACAACTTAAGATCAGGGATGGAGATACCTCCCCAGAAGATCTTTTATTGTAGAGGATTGTTTTAGCAATTCTGGGTTTCTTGTTATTCCATATGAAGTTGAGAATTTTTCTTTCCAGGTCTGTAAAGAATTGTGTTGGTAATTTGATGAGAATTGCATTGAATCTGTAGATTGCTGTATCCATTCTTTGGCTGAGGGACATCTTGGTTGTTTCCAGTTTCTGTCTATCACGAATAAAACTGCTATGAACGTAGTTGAGCAAATGTCCTTGCTGTATGGTGGAGCATCATTTGGGTATAGTCCCAGGAGTGGTATAACTGGGTCTTGAGGTAAAATGATTCCAAATTTTCTGAGATAGCACCAAATTGAATTCCAGAAGGGTTGTATAAGTTTACACGCCCACCAACAATGCAGCAGTGTTCCTCTTTCTCCACATCCTTGCCAGTGTGTGTTGTCACTTGAGTTTTTTATCTTAGCCATTCTGACTGGTATGAAATGGAATCTTAATCATTTTAATTTGCATTTCTTTGATGGCTTAGGACACTGAGCATTTCTTTAAGTGCTTCTCAGCCATGCAAGCTTACTCTGTTGTGAGTTCTCGGTTTAGCTCTGTACCTTATTTTTAATTAGATTATTTGATTTGTTGATGTTTAAATTCTTAAGTTCTTTGTGTATTTTAGATATCAGCCCTCTGTCTGATGTAGAAATGGTGAAGGTCTTTTCCCAGTCAGTAAGCTGTCGTTTTGTTCTGACGACAGTGTCCTTTGACTTACAGAAGCTTCTCAGTTTCATGAGATCCCACTTATTAATTGTTGATCTCAGAGCCTGTGTTGTTGGTGTTCTGTTCAGGAAGTTTTCTCCTATGCCAATCAGTTCCAGAATTTTCTTCACATTGTCTTCTAATAGATTTAGAGTCTCTGATTTTATGCCAAGGTCTTTGATTGACTTGGACTTGAGTTTTGTTCAGGGTATTAAATATGGGTCTATTTGCCTTTTTCTACATGCAGACATCCAGTTAGACCAGCACTATTTGTTGAAGATTTTTTTTTCCCCATTGTATGCATTGTATGGTTTTGGCTTCTTTGTCAAAAATTAAGTGCCCATAGGAATGTAGGTTTATTTCTGCCTTTTTCAATTCAGTTCCATTGATTTACCATTCTGTTTCTATGCCAGTATCATGCAGTTTTTATCACTATTGCTCTGTAGTATAGCTTGAAATCAGGGATGTTGGTACTGCCAGAAGTTCTTTTACTTTACAGCATTGTTTTGGCCATTCTGGATCTTTTATTTTTCCATATGAAGTTAATGGTTGCTCTTTACAGCTCTGAAAAGAATTGTGTTGGAATTTTGATGGGGATTGCATTGAATCTATAGATGCCTTTTGGTAGATTGGCCATTTTTACTATGTTAATCCATAAGCATGAGAGATTTTTCCATCTTCTAAAGTCTTTTTCAATTTCTTTCTTCAAAGACTTGAAGAGCTTATGATGCAGGTCTTTTGCTTGCTTGATTTGAGTTACATGAAGATATTTTATATTATTTGTTGCTATCGTGAAAAGTGTTGTTTTCTTAATTTCTTTCTCAGCCCTTTTGTCGCTTGTATAAAGGAGGGCTACTGACTTTCTTGAGTTAATTTTGTATCCAGACCCTTTTCTGAAGGTGTTTATTAGCTGTAGAATCTTAGGGGTCACTTATGAATACAATTATGTCATCTGGGAACAGCGATACTTTGACTTCTTCTCTTCCAACTTCTTTCTCTTCCCCTTGACCTTGTTACTCTACTTGTCTTATTGCTCTAGCTAGGACCTCACACACTATATTGAAGAGACACCGTGAGAGTGGGCAGCCTTGTCTTGTCTCTGATTTTAGCAGGAATACTTTAAGTTTCTCTCCATTTAACTTTATGCTGATTATTGGCTTGCTGTATATTTCCTTTTCTATGTTTTGTATGTGCCTTGTATCGATGATCTTTCCAAGACTTTAAATATGAAGGGGTATTGGATTTTGTCAAAGGCCTTTTCAACATCTAATGAGATGAGCATGTGTGTGTGTGTGTTTTCTTTCTTTCTTTCTTTCTTTCTTTCAGTTTGTTTATATGGTGGATTACATTGATGGATTTTCTTATGTAGAATCATCCTTGCATCCCTGTGATGAAGCTTACTTGATCATGGTGGATGATATTTTTGATGTGTTCCTGGATTTGGTTTGCAAGTGTTTTATTCAGTATTTTTGCATCAAGGTTCATAAGTGAGACTGTTCTCAGATTCTCTTTTCTTGTTCAGTCTTTGTGTGGTTTAGGTATCAGGGTGACTGTGGCCTCATAGAATGAGTTTAGCAATGTTCTTTCTGTTTCTATTTTGGGTAATAGTTTCATGAGTATTGGTATGAATTCTTCTTTGAACGTCTGATAGAATTCTGAGCTAAAACCATCTGGCCCTGGGCTCTTTCTGTTTGGGAGGCTTTTGATGATTGCTTCTACTTTCTAGAGGCTATAGGCTTGTTTAAATTGTTAACCTGATCTTGATTTAACTTTGGTAAGTGGTATCCATCAAGAAAATCATCCATTTAATTTAGATTTCCCATCTTGTAGCATACAGGTTCTTGCAGTATGACCTAATGATTCTTTGGATTGCCATGGTGTCTGTTGTTATATCCTCCTTTCCATTTCTGATTTTATTAATTTAGATAGTGTCTGTCTCTTAGTTAGTTTGGCTAAAGTATATCTATCTTGCTGATTTTCTCAAAAACACAGCTCTTCGTTTTTGTTTTGTTTTTATTCTCTGTATTGTTCTCTTTGTTTTCAGGTTACTGATTTTAGCCCTGATTTTGATTATTTCCTGTCATCAACTCTTCTTGGATATGTTTGCTTCTCTTTTTCCTAGAGCTTTCAAGTGAGCTGTTAAGTTGCTAGTATGAGATCTCTTCATTTTCTTTATGAAGGCTCTTAGCACTGTGAACTCTCTTCTTAGCTGCTTTCATTGTGTCTCATAAAGTTGGGTATGTTGAATTCTAGAATTCATTTTAATTGAATTCTAAAAAGACTTTAATTTTTTTAATTTCCTTCCTGACCCAGTGGTCATTGAGTAGAGCTTTGTTCAGTTTCTATAAGTTTGTAGGTATTTTATCGTTTCTGTTATTGAAGTCAATTTTAACCCATGCTTGTCTGATAAAATAGACGTTATTTCAAATTTTTTTTTTAATTTTTGAGGGTTGCTTTGTGTCCACGTATATAGTCAATTTTGAAGACTGTTCCATGATGTGCTGAGAAGAAGGTATATTCTTTTTTGTTTAGATGGAATGTTCTATAGGTATCTGTTAGATCCAATTGACTCATGACTTCTGTTAGTTTCATTACTTGTTTAGTTTCCTTCTCAATGATCTGTCCATTGGTGTATTGCAGAGAAAGGTGTGTTGCAGTCCACTACTATTAACGTGTGGGGTTCTATACGTGATTTAACCTTTTGTAATGTTCCTTTTACACTGTGGATGTCCTTGCATTTGGGGCATACGTGTTCAGAATTGAGACATCATCTTGGTTGATTTTTCCTTTGATGAATATGAAGTGCCCTTCCCCATCTCTTTTGATTAATTTTGGTTGAAAGTCTATTTTACTAGATATTAAAATAGCTACTCCAGTTTGTTTCTTGTGTCCATTTACTTGGAAAACCTTTTTTCATCCCTTTATTCTAGGGTAATTAATGTCTATCATTATTGCTGAAGGGTATTTCTTGTGTGCAACAGAATGATGGATCCTGTTTACACATCCATTCTATTAGCCTGTGTCTTTTTATTGGGGAATTGAGGCCATTGATGTTGAGAGACATTGATGACAATTTGCTACTTTCTGTTATTTTGATGTTGGTGGTGAGAGAGAGAGAGAGAGAGAGAGAGAGAGAGAGAGAGAGAGGTATATGTGTGAACTTCATTTTGGTTTTGCAGCTATGGGCTTATTTGTTTCCTGTGTTTTCCTGGGTATAGTTAGCTTTCTTGGGTGGGAGCTTTTCTTCTAGTATCTTCTGTAGAAGCTGGGCTTGTGGCTAGGTACTGTTTAAACATGGTTTTGTCATGGAATATCTTTTCTCCATCTATGATGATTGGAAGATTTTCTGCGTATAGCAGTCTAGCTTGACAGCTTTGCTCTCATAATGACATCTGACCAGGCACTTCTGGCTTTCATAGTCTTTGGTGATAAGTCAGGTGTAATTCTAATAGGTTTGCCTTTATATGTGACTTGGCCTTTTTCCTGTGCAGCTTCTAATATTCTTTCTTTGTTCTGTATGCTTACTATTTTTATTATTATGTGACAGAAAGATTTTGTTTTCTGGCCAAATCTATTTTGTGATCTTTAGGCTTCCTGTATGTTTATAGGCATTTCTTTCTTTAGGTTGGGGAGGTTTTCTTCTATGATTTTGTTGAAAATATTTTCTGGGCCTTGGAGTTTGTAGTCTTCTTCTACTCCTGTTATTCTTAGGTTTGGTCTTTTCATATTGTCTCAGCTTTCTTGGATGTTTCATGTCAGGAAATTTTTAGAGTTAACATTTTTTTTTGACACGATGTATCATTTTTTTTTCAGTTGTATCTTCTACACCTGAGATTCTCTCTTCCACCTCCTGTATTCTATTATTGATGATTGTGCCTGTGGTTCTTGTTCTCTTCCTTAAATTTTCAATCTCCAGCATTACCTCCGATTGTGTTTTCTTTATTGCTTCTATTTTTATTTTTAGGTCTTGGACAGTTTTATTCATTTCCTTCTCCCTTTTGGTTGTATTTTCTTGTATTTGTTTAAGAGATTTACTCAGTTCTTTCATCTGTTTGACTGTGTTTTCCTGTGTATCTTTAAGGGATTTATTTTTTTCTTTTAAGGCCTCTATCATTTTAATAACCTCAAATTTTAAATTAAATTTTTATTTTTATATTAATTACAATTTATTCATTTTGTATCCCAGCTGTAGCCCCCTTCCTCATTCCACTCTCCCTCCCTCATTTCCTTCCATGCCTCTCTCCAAGTCCACTGATAGGGGAGGTCCTCCTCCCCTTCCATCTGACCCTAGCTTATCAGGTCCCATCAGGACTGGCTGCATTGTCTTCCTCTGTGGCCTGGCAAGGCTGCTCCTCTCTCAGGAGGAGGTGATCAAAGAGCTAGCCCCTGAGTTCATGTCAGAGACAGTCCCTGTTCCTCTGACTAGAGAACCCACTTGGATACTGAGTTGCCATGGGCTACATCTGAGCAGAGTTCTAGGTTATCTAGATTATATTCATGCATGGTCCTTACTTGGAGTATCAGTCTCAGAACCAACCTTTGGGCAGAGTGCAGGGAATCTTGTGAAAGAAGGGGGAGATAGTAAGACCTGGAGAGGGCAGGAGCACCACAAGGAGAGCAACAGAACCATAACCTCAAATTTAAGATCATTGTCTTGTGCTTCCAATGTAATAGTATCCCAGGGCTTGCTGTGGTAGGATATCTGAGGTTTGGTGGTGTCATATGGCCCTGGGTTTTGCTGCTGGTGTTCCTGTACTGACCTCTAGCCATTTGGTTGACTCTGTTATTAGAAGGCCTGGTGGTCTCTGATAGTAATAAGTCTCTCTGCGGTTATAGGTAGAGCTCATGATCCCAGATGGCCGGAGCCCTCTGGTTTTCCTGCTGCTCCCTGATACATGCTAGTCTCTAGGTGCTCAGATTGGAGTGGGTCCCAGGAAATAGTACAAGCCTGGGAAATGCTGCTCCTTGATCCCCGCTGGTCTCAAGGGCCACAGATCCAGACTGGGGTGTGTCCCGGGAATTAGAATAGGCCTGGGAACTCGGGTGTGTGATACTCAGAGGGAGTGGAACACAGTGGGCTCTGGCAGACCTGGCCACTGTTGCTGGCCAGTAAATGTGGGGTGGGAGAGACTATTACCTGTTGCTCCCCAATCTGTGCTGGTCTCTGGGGGCCAAGACAACGTTCTAAACTGACATTTGTCACAGCCACCTGGAAAAAAAAAATGCAGTAGGAAGAACAAGAGCAAAAGTTTAGTTTCTGTGTTTTGTTTTTTGTTGGCTTTATTTTTGCTGTTATTTTGTTGTTTTTTAAAGAATAATTCCAACAAAACAACTCTAGTAATAATTAATATGTCTATGGGAAATATAAGCAAATCTAAAATAATCTCATTCTGCATTCTAAATTTGTGGGTTATTTCCTTTCAGTGTGAGGGGCAGAGGAAGAAAGACAAAATGGGTATGTGTGATTGGAACTGCATTTGACCTCAGCAATCTTGACTTTCAGATGATGCCTTCCTCATCATGTCGGTTTCTTGTTTGTTTGTTTGCTTGCTTGCTTGCTTTTTCTTCAGGTTCTTTATTTCGGAATAATGTGGTATTTGGGATGCACTATTCACTTCCATTTTGCTTTAGGTTACCAGTTAATAACAAAATCATGTGATTATGTTATTTGAAAGGTACAGCCCTTAGGAATGAGCTTGCTACATGACAGGGTCTGGTTTACTTTACCCTCTGAAGTCAATCCAATGAACAGGAAAGCTATTAGACTCACTATTATCCACCCAGAGCTGAAACATTTTCCTGTTTCTCACAGAGGCACACAATTCCACAAACAGCCTGCCAAGTGAAATTTGGACCCAATCCTTAATAGTTCTGGATGTCCTTGTAGTCTGTAGTGTCCCTTTTGTTAAATAATATGGCCAATATTATGGAATAATATGCATTTTCTTAAATGTTAAAAATTATGAATGACATCTTTAAGTTGGTGGTCTCGTTGGAAACATGAGTGTGATCTACAGAGCCTATTAACCTTCATAGTACTTCCCCTTGTGTCCATATTTACAACTCCTAAATGCACTGTAAACTGCTGTGTTATCAAGGAGTGCAGCTCATTTTATCACTGGCTAAGAGTCGATAGCACTGAGTCATTTAGATTTAAAGATCCACACAATTATTTACCTGCAGATTTTACATACTACTTTCTCCTACAGTGTGTTCTGCTCCCTTTAAGAGGGTTCTGTGTCATCCTGCCTTCAGGTTGGCCTAACCTCTTTATTCCACAGTCACTGATAAACTCATAATTATAGACTGGATGTGTTTTTTATGTATTTGCATTAAGCAACTATTAATAGGTCAAGATCTTCTCTCTTACCAATAACTTTTCTTTAGGAGAGTCTATTGAACATGTCTATTAATGATGTTGGTTTATCTATGTTTCTTAGCTTTTTTGGGTATCTATCTTGTTAAAACTCAGACATGTGGTCTACGATATGTCATCAGATGTATGAAAACATATACATGGTTATGAAAATTTATGATTAGAGAAAAGACTAGGTCTGAATATTTTTCTTAAAATATAAGAATCTGAGTAGAAGATAAGAAACTCTCAATTTACTTTTTGCTTATTTTCTCCTTTTTAAAAGACATATTTTTGGAGAAATGAGAAAAAGAAGATTAAATAATTTGGGACAAGAGTTCAGGAAGTAGATCATGAATTTATTTATACTCCACCTTTTGTTTTGCAATGTTTGAACAACTACATCTTGCATGCTTTATATGCACTAATGTTTTTATGGAACTATGGCTGATATGTTCATTAGCTTGTCACTGCTGTGGAAAAAAATATCTGACATGAGTGGAATAATAGAATGAAGGACTTATTTTTGCTCTCTGTCTCAAATAACTTAGTTCATGGCTGTTTGTTCCCACTAGTGTTGGCTCACTGATGACACAAGAGTATCATGATAAAAGCATATGGTATGTCTGTGACTGGTGGGAAAGAGGGAGTTGGGGAGAAAAAAAGGAGAGAGAGAGTCTGGAAGAGAGAGAGAGATTACAATCCCCATATTCCTTTAAAAGGACTTTTCTTCTTTCAACTAGGCTCCATCTCTCAAAGTCTCCACCTACCAATAGAAAGTTGGTAACAAAGCCTTAGAGGAACACTTAAGAACCAAACCATGTTGACCAATACATGAGGCTGATTAAATATAGGAATGATAGTTCATTTCTGTTTGAGATTAGAAACAAATAATTATATTACAATTCAGAGTCTGTCCAAAAATCAGGCCCAGTGAAAATGCCTTCTTTGTGTCATAAAGCTTAGGTAACTTTTTAAATAAAACTTTTGAAATTGTCTTAAAGACAAGAATGTAGTCATTTACGCTTGTCTCTGGTAAAGGCAATAATAAAGTAGTCCAGGCACCTGGCTTACCAAGAACATAAATGATGAATCAAACCAATGATAATGATAAAAAACATCTAAATATTATAAAATATTTTGCCATCTCCACTTCTCCAAACTTCAAACCTTCACACTGAGTATTTATTGACCATGAATGTTGAAATAAAATCTCTAAAGTCAACATGTCTCAAACCAAGTCTTTTCCTTAGTTCTCACTGTTGTCATTTTTGCACATGTATTATCACTCAGCTGTGTCACAGTTAGATTTCGTTGTCAACTTGACAAACCTTGGAGGAGGGAACCTCAGTCGCGGAATGACTTCCATTATATTATCTAGTGGCCATGTCTATGGGGCATTTTTTTTGTTGCCAATTGATGTAGGAGGGCCCAGGTCACAGTGGGACGTATCATCCCTAAGCAAATAGACCTGTGTACAACAATGAGAAAACATCTAAGCAGAACAGTAAGAAGAACTCCTCTTTGGTCTCAGCTTCATTTCCTGCCTCTAGTTTCCTGCCCCGAGCTTCGGCTCTGACTTCTCTCAAAGACTAATTATAACCTGTAAACTGAAATAAATTCTTCTTCAAGTTGCATCAGGTCAGCATCTTATCACACCTATAGGGTGCAAACTGCAAACAGTTTCTAGTCATTCAGAATTGGTAGTCACATTTGCAGCAAACTCTTCTTTCTTTTTCCTCCGTGTCTTTTAATTTCTTTTCCTGTTTGGAGATCAGGATACTTGATTTCAAGTGACAGAAAGCCCGACTCAAACTGGCTTAGAGAAAGGAAAAAATAGTAATTTTATTGCTTAGCTAAAAGCTCTTGGGGGGGGTAGAGTTCACTGAATTTTTACTAAATGGAGAATTCCAATTTTTCTGTCTATAGTAGGTGAAGAGCACTGTCCTCATTCATTTGTATTGTCATCGTAATACAACCTAGAATTACCTAGGAAAAGGGAACCTCATTTGAAGAATTACCACCATCAAATTGGCCTGTAGCTGTCTATGAAATGTTTTCTTGATGATTGATGTGGCAGGGCCTGGCCCATAGTGGGTAGAACTGTTCCTTAGGCAGGTGACGCTGGGCTATCTAAGAAGCTGAGGCAAAGAACTAGCCAGAAAGCAGCATTCCTGTGTGTTTCTTCTCCATGTTCTCACCTTCATATTCCTGCTTTGAATCTTGCCCAGATTCCCTCAGTGAGGAATTGTGTCCTGGAAGTTTCTTTCTTAATTTGCTTTTATTGATGATTTTTATCACAGCAACAGAAAACAAACTAGGACAAGTGCCTTCCTCAAAACTGTCCAAGACTTAATTACCAGAAGCTAATATATTGATGCATTGCAAAGGTCAATTAAATATGGAGACTGAAGTGAAGTTGCTGATCAGCTGAGCTCAACAATCAGGGATGTTGTCCTAGATCATCTAGATCAGCTGGGTGTAATCAATAGGGTCCTCGGGAGTGAAAGGAGAGTGTCCAGGTGGTGTGACAGGAGAGAGACTCAAATGTGACTTCTGGATTTGGAAAAGGGATGAATTGCTCCACAAAGACTGAACAGCTTCAAAACGGGAAAAACCAAGGCACTGATTTTTCTGCTTGGATCTCTGGAGAGGAACATCATTCTGCCATGTCTTGATCTTCGTCCAGTGAGAATCATGTTAGACTATGCCCTCTAGACATGTGATAGTGTGTTCACATTGCTTTATGTTACTGAGTCTGGGAGAATTCGCTGCAGCAGCAATACCAAATTTAAACATCCTGCCAGGTGCAAGTGGCACCCTGCAATGGTTCCATTATGAAATGTCCTGCAAACGTGCTAACGGCTTCGGTTTCTAGCTGTTGGGGTGATTTGAAAGTCATTTGCTCATGATGTCTCTGGCTTCATTGGTGGGGATGTTACATTGAAAGAGAGATAATTTCTAGGCTCTTCCCCAATTTTTCTTCTAACCAATTTAGAGTATCTGGTTTTATGTTGAGGTCTTTGATCCACTTAGACATTAGTTTTGCGCAGGGTGATAAATATGGATCTATTTTCATTTTTCTGCATGTAGACATCCACTTGGACCAGCACCATTTGTTGAAGATGCTGTCTTTTTTTTCATTGAATGGCTTTTTGGTCAAAATTCAAGTATTCATGGGTGTGTGGGTTTTTTTGTTTTTTTTTTCTGTGTCTTCTGTTTGGTTCCAATTGATCCTCCTTTCTGTTTCTATGCCAATACCATGCCGTTTTTATTACTATTGCTCTGTAGTACAGCTTGAGATCAGGGATGGAGATGCCTCCAAATGATCTGTTGTTCTAAAGGGTAGTTTTGGAGATTCTGGGTTTTTGTTTCTCCATATGAAGCTGAGAATCTTTCTTTGAAGGTCTCTAAAGAATTGTGTTCGTATTTTGATGGGAATTACACTGAATCTGTAGATTGCTTTTGGCAGGATAACTTCCTGAACAGAACACCAACAGCACAGGCTCTAAGAGCAACAATCAATAAATGGGACCTCATGAAACTGAAAAACTTCTGTAAAGAAAAAGACACTGTTGTCAGAACAAAACGACAGCCTACTGACTGGGAAAGGTTCTTCACCAACCCTGTAACTGACAGAGAGCTGATATCCAGAATATATAAAGAACTAAAGAAATTAAAAAGCAATAAATTAAGCAATCCAATGAAAAAATGGGGTACGGAACTAAACAGAGAATTCTCTGTAGAGGAATATAGAATGGCAGAGAAACACATAAAGAGATGCTCAACGTCTTTAGCCATCAGAGAGATGCAAATCAAAATGACCCTGAGATTGGCTAAAATGTCTAAAATCAAAAACTCAAATGACAACACATGCTAGAGAGGTTGTGGAGAAAGGGGAACCCTCCTCCATTGGTGGTGGGAATGTAAACTGGTACAACCACTTTGGAAATCAATCTGGCGCTTTCTCAGACAATTAGGAATAGTGCTTCCTCAAGATCCAGCTATACAACTCCTAGGCATAAATCCAAAAGATGCTCAAGTACACAATAAGGACATTTGCTCAACCATGTTTGTAGCAGCTTTATTTGTAATAGCCAGAACCTGGAAACAACCCAGATGTCCATCAACCGAGGAATGGATACAGAAATTGTATTTTTACACAATGGAATACTACTAAGCAATCAAAAATGAGGAAATCATGAAATTTGCAGGCAAATGGTGGGATCTAGAAAAGATCATTCTGAGTGAGGTATTCCAGAAAGAGAAAGACACACATGGTATATACTCACTTATATAGACCTATAAGATACAATAAACATAATGAAATCTATACACCTAAAGAAGATAAATAAGAAAGAAGATCCAGGGTAAGATGATCAGTCCTCATTTAGAAAGAAAAAATGGGATGGGCATTGTATGTAGGTGAAAACAAGTAACAGGACAGGAGCTTACCGCAGAGGGCCTCTGAAAGACTCTAGCTAGCAGTGTATCAAAGCAGATACTAAGACTCATAATCAAACCTTTGGAAGAGTGCAGGGAATCATATAAAAGAAGGGGGAGTTAATATGACATGGAGAGGACAGAAGCTCCACAAGGACCAAATATATCTGGGCACAGGGGTCTTTTCTGAAACTGACACTCCACTAAACCATGTATGGATATAACCTAGAACTTCTGCTGGGATGTAGCCCGTGGTAGCTCAGTAACCATTTGGTTTATCCTAGTAAGGGGAAAAGGGACTATTTCTGACATGAACTCAATGGTGGGCTCTTTGACCTCCCCATCCCCCAAGGGAGGAGCAGGCCACAGAGGAGGAGGACTTTGCAGCCATTCCTGAAGATAACTGATAAAACAGGCTCAGATAAAAGGGGAGGAGGTCCTCCCCTATCAGTGGACTTAGAAGGTGCACGGAGGAAATGAGGGAGGGAAGGTAGGATTGGGAGGGAATGAGGGAGGGGGATACAGCTGGGATACAGAGTTAATAAAATGTAACTAATAATAAAAATAAATAAATAAATAGAGACAATTTGAAGACATTATTGGGATAGAAGATTGAGGAAATGACACATATTTGGAGGAGGTGGGTTACTTGGGAGATTGCCTATGGAGGGCATAGACCGCCCCTCACCTCTGTGTTACCTGTCTTCCTGGTCCGTGATATTTTCTTTGACGTGCCCGCTCTGCCATGTTGCCCTGCCTCACCTTAAGCTCAAAGCAGAGGAGCCATCTGACCAGGGCCCACAGTCTACAAAGTTAGGAGTCAAGAGGAACTTCCCTGGTTTTGTTTTGTTTTGTTTTGTTTTGTTTTGTTTTGTTTTGTTTTGTTTTGTTGTTTTTATGACTTATCTTGGGTATTTGTTAAAGCAATGAAAATACAGCTTCTGGATGCGAGCTATGAACAAATTTGGCAGAATGCACAATAGATGGACCCAAGAAAATATTAATTACAATATTAATTCCATTCTTCCTATAACGTTACAATTCCAGTTGGTTCCACTTTGAAATAAGTGTCCCCATGTCTACCTCTGCTCTCCCTGTCCTATCTCAGCTCTTTATCTGGGAATTAGAAGAGATTATTTTTAAGCTCTTTTTTGTTTCTGTGTTTTAAGACTCTAGATACGTAGGAAGAAAATGCCTAAAGCGCCCACTTACCTGGTCTCAGCGCTACGGAGTAGCATCCACGTGCTTACAATAAATAGCAGAGTATCACAGACCGAAGAGAGAACAAATACAGAAAGGGGGAGTCAAATACTTTCCTCCAAAATGTATTTGTTTTGTGTGTGTGTGTGTGGTAGCTATTTTTGTAAATATACATTGTAGAAATTTAACACATAGTGTTCTTTTTTGTTTAACTGGTTTTGTCCCAAGCAATAGTTGTTTGTGTCCACAAAAATGTCATCAGTAGAATAATTTTAATAATGTGCAGTACCTTATTTCATGAATATGCTGTAATTTTATATTTTTAATTATTGCTGAAAAATGTGGGTTACTGTGTTTTTACTGTTATAAGCAATTGTGTCATAAATATTCATATATGCATCCTTTGACATTTAAATATATACATTTATTGGATAAATAACAGTGAATAAAATTAATAAGTCATAGGAATTGGACATGTTCAGCTTTATTTGAACAACCATTGGTCATCAAATGATTTCAGAATCTAAATCTTTATTCAGACACAACTCCACTGAAGAGAGTACAAATCTGAAAAAAAAAATGTAGCAGATAGAAAATCCCAAATTTCACTGGTTCCTAACCGGATTGTGTGATTGAGCTGCTAGTAAAACTTAGCATACAAGTTTCACGCTGAGACAGATGAAAAATGAAACCCTCTTAATGTTTATGTATTGCACGATGTTTATTTATTTAGCAAAGGAAATTTATTAACTTCAGAATCAAGTGTATTGTGGAAATTCTACCTTCCTCCCCATGGTAATGACACTGAGAAGGTGATGATGCCAGAGGCCATGGGTGATCCTAACATATTCTAATGGGATTAGAGTCCTTATTTTCAAGGCCCCAGGGAGCTAATTTGTCCCTTCCAGTATGTGAAACAGCTGGAAGAAGAAGCAGCATCTACCAATCAAGATCCAGGCCCTTCCTGGATCCTTGATCATAGCCTTTCAGTCTCCAAAACTGGGAGAACTACATTGCTTGGAGTTTCCCAGAATAACATATTTTATTATACTGGCTTGAATGGACTTAGTCACCTCACCATAAATAAGATGATCATGGACACAAGGAATTTGTCAGATGGTTGACATTTTAACAAGATTTGTTTGATATGCCTATCACTTCAACCACTCTAAGAAGTATCTTTGCTGTATGTAACCAGTACACATATTTATGGAGTCCAGTGTGAGACATGGATACAATGCGATCACAAGGGGGCATCTGCCTTTTTCATCTCTTCATTTTTCATCTCTTCTTCATTTTCCTTGTGTTGAAAACCTTCCAGTTGTTCATAGAGCATACCATTTTACGAAATATGTTTATCCGAATGTGCTCCTGAGCTTTGTAGTCCACTCCTCAAGTACCCATTCTCTGGTCTTCTGCCTGCTCTTCCTGACCCTTCTGAGCTCCTATTCGCCACAATTCTACTCTCTACTTGCACAACATAGACATTTTTAAGCTTGGACACAGGACACATTTTTAAGCTGTACACAGCCATGTGTACAGCCAGCCACTAGAAGATCACAAGTGAACATCCTTCCTCCCCACACTTCCAGTACTGAAGCCAATTCCATGTTCTCCAAGTGATAATTTATTAAAATCTCTCAGCGGCAAGGCTACTCACATTATCACAAAGCTGTTGAAATGTCTAGAGTTCATTTATCTTTTGCATCAGTCTTACACGCTGGCAAACTATATTATGTTACTCACATAGAACTGGCTCAGAAGATGATCTCATAGGACAGTATGATGAGGAATATGACAGCCAAGAGCCTACTTAGGGTACTGAATATCATCTCAAGCAAGATATCCTAATAGGACTAATAGGGCAGCATTGAGTAAGATAGCGAGGAGTAAAAGAATCCAAGAAATGTTTAGCAAGAGAGTTAGGGATGAAAATACAAGTCCATTAAGAACCTAGCAGTTATCAATTGCTATGTGAAGTAATGAGATAATCCAGGAATGCATTATGTAATTCTAAGAAAGTATTGACTATGATGTTATAAAGATAGAGATATTAGTCAAAGCACCCTGATACCTATTCACAGGACACAATAGATGCTTCTTAGAACATATGTACTATTGCCGTGAGAATTGGATTTGTAGAAAGAAATTTAGGCTAGTGCTTCAGAATACAAACTCTGGAGTCAAACTCCTTAAGTTTGAACCCCAGCTCCTCCTCTTTTTGTATTTCCTTGAGAAAGGTGCTTAATAATTTAAATCCCAGTTTTCTTAGTTGTTAAGAGGAGCAGGAGGGAGGTTGCTGATGAAAAGCAACACATAATCAGCTGTTATTACATTTCAACTACATTCCAAGTACTTCATATCCACACACCCTTTTCGCAAGCCCTACCATCCTGTGAACCAGGCATGGTTCCTATCACTGACTTGAGGGTGACAACAGTAAGCTCCTAAGAGATGCGAAGCATTTTAGTCCACAGTTCTGTAAGTAGTAAAACCAATGTGAGAATCCATGCAGTCTGTTCCTGAGCGCTCCCTGGTGAAACACACCACCCAACTATGCTCTGTTAGCATGTGGAATAAAGGAGATGGTGAGACAGAATGTGTAAAGTTCTTAGCATGATGCCTGCACACGGTAATGGTTAGTATTGGCTTGGCAACACTGGTACAACATGAGGTTCAGTATTCAGAACTAGCAGCTTTGCTGAATGGTATTGCTATGAGATAGGACCTTCTCTCTTAACCAAAGGCCAAACACCCATTCTCAAATTATTTGATGTAGGCAGTGGCTTTGCCTACGTCAAGATCATGACAAGCTTTCTTACATAAGGTTTGTGAGTTGGGCAGAGGAGAAGGTTTGGATTCAACCTCACATTAACCATTTTCTGAGGACCTCCTACAGGCTAGGCCTTATGCTAGAATTTATAGCAGATGCCATAAGTGATATTTTTTAAATAAGAGCACTGGTTAATAGCTTAGGGGCTATTGACACATTTCCAAGCATTGAATCCTAGCTCTGCCAGTTAGTAGCTGTGGACCTTGGGAAAGTCACTTTTCCCTTTGTCTTCACATCCATGACTCTAAAAGAAAAGAAAAGAAAGAGAGAGAGAGAGAGAGAGAGAGAGAGAGAGAGAGAGAGAGAGACTTCATGGAGTCAAGTGCAGTCCCAGTAGGATGGTAACATATCCTATTTCTGGCCTCCACATGTACACACACGTATGCACATACTCCATACATCTGCCTACACACACAGGACCACACATACACACCAGAACATAGAAACACACCAAACACACACATACATACATTCACACACACAAGAGCATAGATACACACACACACACACACACACCCCATAAATGTGCCGTATGCTTAGTCTCACCTTGGCTCTCCACTCATTTTTTTTAAATCAAAATATATAACTTTGGGACTACTCATCAATACTGGAGCAACTGCTTTATCAGTTGCTTTTCAGCCTTTTTACATCTCTCTCTTTCTTTCTCTCTCTCTCTCTCTCTCTCTCTCTCTCTCTCTCTCCTTTCTTTCTTGAAACAGGGTTCTTAAACATTGATATTATACCAAAATTTAACGCACAAAACAACCGCATTGTTGTCTTACCATGAACTGTTTCTTCATTTTACATTGATCTTCATCTCATGCTTGGAGAAAGTTTCTTGCCCTTCTTCAGAAACTGCCTCTGGTTTCTTCTCTGAGGACATCCCCAACGGTAAGAATTAATCATTTCTTCTTGGCTATGTCTTCCGTTCTTATGCATCTGACTATTTGTCTTCAGAGTTCCATTTTTTATATGTCCACAATTGCAAGCCTTGACAATAGTGATCTTGGTGTACAATAAATTCTGTTATAATAGTATTATAGAGCTATAAATCACACAACAGCGTTTCAAGTGCATGAGTCAGTGGTTTGAATTCATTCACAGTTAGGCAGACATCACCATACTCAACTTTTAGCATCTGAGTCCTATGAGTGGACACTGATTATCACACTTTACTCTGACTCCATAGAAATGATAATCTACTTTGTGTCTCTATGAATTAACCTATTTCTGAACATTTTGTATAAATGAAAACACTCAATATGCTCTGTTTTGTGAGTGGTTGCTTTCATTAAGTGTAATGGTGTCAAGTTTTGTTTTGTTTTTCCATGTAGTAGAAGATAGCAATGCTTTGGGGAAGGGGTGAAAAATACTCCATTATGTAGATATAATGTCAATTATTTGCTCATTTGCAAGTTGGTAGACATTGAATTGTTTTGATTATCATGAATTAAACTGATATAACTATTGAAAATATAAGCTCTATAGTGGATATGTATCTTCATTTCTTGAATATGTGTGATACCTATGAGTCCATTTACTGAGACATGTGGTAACTCTATGTGTAATCTTCTAAAAAAAAAAAAAACAAACTCAAAAACAAACAAACCACTAGGCTATCTCCCAAAGCTAAAATAGCATTTTATGCCAACAGTGCATAAAGGGTTCCCCAAACCTCTGTCAACACTTGAAGCTATTATCTGTTTCCTGGATTGTAGCCATCTGTGTGATAGGAAGTAGCACCTCACTGCAGTTTTGATTTGCATTTACCTAACATCTTATGATCTTTAATATAAGTTATCTGTTTTTCATATCTCCTTTAGAAAGATATCTGCTCATAGGGCTGCCACCACAGCCCATCTGTGTTGATTAGTCTTGTCAATTTGACACAGTCTAAACTTATTGGGAAGAAAGTCTCAATCGTTGGTGGTCTAGGTCAGGATGACTAATGAGAATGTCTGTTGGGCACTGTCTTGATTACAGTAATTGATGTGTGAAGACCAACCTGTATCACTCATGAGCGGAGAATGCTAGCTGAGCCCTGAGGGTACATGCATGCATGGATTCTTTCCCCCTTCCTCACAGTGGGTGTGGCCAGCTGCTTCAAGTTCCTACCGCCTGAGGCTTCCATCCTGTGACAGACCGTAACCTGGAATTTTTAGTTAAGATAAACTCTTTCTCCCCTAAGTTGCTTTTGCCAGGGTATTTTACCACAGCAGCTAAAAGGGAAGCTAAGACCTCAGTCTCAACAGAAACACAGAGAGCACCCAAGAAACAAGACAAGAACTCATCCGCTATGCCTCCACATACACATGTGTGTATATGTACATCCGCATACAGATGGAGCTGCACATAGAAGAGCGCGTATATACACGGAGACAAAAAAAACCACAATATGCCAATATTTTCTTTCTTTAATCTGACAATGTATTTCTGGGCAAGCACATATAGTCAGTGTTCTTTAATTACGCTTTTCCAGCTACAAAACTGCATACTGATCGTACACTGTGACAGCTTAAAAGTCCTGTAGCATCTCACCCATAAACCTCTGAATTTTTTTGGGGGGGTTGTTGTTGCTGTTACAGAATAAAATGTGCTGAGGGGCTAGCACTCCATTTAATGCACACTCCCATCTTGCTGATGACCTGTGGAAGGCACATGTCCTGCCAGCATCTGGCTACCTGGCAGACTGCAAGGGCAGCTGGGAAGGGAACCTCAGAGTTGCTTCTGGGTCTTCCATATAATTAGCTTGTTTATAGGCCATCTGGGTTCTTTGATTTCACTGTCACCATTTTTTGCTTTCTGAAGATTTTCTATGTGTCTCTTCCTTTGGGACTAAAATCATTAATAAGGCCTTCCTTAGTCAGGGACACTGGCTTCTTTAATGTGTCTGGCAAATCTCTGCCCACCCACCCCCAATGCATCTCATTAGGAAGCACCCCACAGACCAAAGAAGGGCGGTATTTAGATTTGATGATGCTGTCATCAAATTACCAGGCCTCATTAGAAGGAAATTATAGATTTGGGACTTCCTAATATAATAGATTCTTAAAAACCCCATCCAAGGAATTACAAAGCCTCCTCAAGAACTGTGGCAAAAAAGAAGGGCTATGTTTCCACAAATGGGGAGACACGCAGAGATATCGGAGCTTTGCCATGCTTGAGTATCTCTGGGTTTCCCCAGCTTGCATAGACCAATGAGATCACAGATGCATTGCTGAGTCAATTTCAACGGCTAACGAACGGCCAGTGCAAGCCTACCCTTGTACCAGCCCTTCGAAAACAACCAACAGGGGTTCTGTGTCTGTATTTTTTTATTTTATTTCTATGTGTTGGAGAAAAACATGTCCACATGCATGCAGGTGTCCGCAGAGGCTAGAAGAGGGAGTCAGGTCCCTTGAAGTTGGAAATGGAGGTGATCCACCATTGGGTGTGTGGAGGCTGGGAACCTAACTCAAGTCCTCTGCAAACCCTGCAAGGGTTATTTACCTCTGAGCCATCTCTCCATCCCCAGCAGCTCTTTTTATCCCTGCTTCTCAACTGTATCTACCCAGGACCTACTCTGCTGGTTCTTGAAGACACTGTCAACCCCCAATTGCCAACCCCAGTCTCTCCATGTCAATCAGGAGGCCACACTTCTGTGGCCTGGTTTAACTGTGGAACTGTTTCCTCCTGTATGGAGTTTGTTTGCCTCTCCAGGGCAGGAACATTTTTTTTCCCTCCCCAGAATCATTTCTTTACTTCTCTTGCATGACCCAGGGGTTGGAGCTGTGTGGGTAAACAGTAGACACTAGCTAAATATTTTTATTTGACTAATTGTTTTTAACCTGATATATCCTAACCTCAGAAAAGAATAAACTCTACTAAAATAGATGTTTTGCTTCAGGGGGGAAAAAAATCCCGAGGAGAAGAGGCACATTTTCCATTCAACATGAGAAAGTCACCCAGAGCCAGCCCCTTTAATCAGCCTACTGCTTCAGGTAAGCAATGGCAGGGGCCTCAGGAGGATGTAGCACATGTCACACTCTACATCTCTGGGAAAACTCCTGTAACCTCCCCCATGCACAGTTTCATAAACGAAATACATCGCAGTGAGAATCAAAACAGCCAAAGGCCTTGGATCACCACGACCTTTTGACCTCCAGTCTGTGCTTTCATCCGGGCTTGGAAAAAGGCGCTAATCTGAGGTGAGTTGATAACATAGCTGCATTCTTCACTCTCCCTTTCTACGTCTAGTGCCTCGGGCCTGAGGATGTCCCCCACAAAAAAGGAGAGTCACAAGAAAATTTAGCAAGTAACAGCAGTAATTATAGTACTGAGCAGTAATAACAATAATTGCTAATATTCACTGATCTATTTTACGGTGCCTGTTTGTTCTAGTGTCTTCGTTTTATACACAGTCTTTCTCGTTTTGATTTAAAACAAATGAGTGACACAATTTACAAATGTAGAGATCTGGAGAGTTTCTGATGATGCTTCCAGTGGTGCTAAACTTTAGGTCTCCGTTGGTTTTTAATCTTTGGGGGAGTAAAATCCTATGTTAGAATTTTTTTTCCCCTCCAGGAACCCTCTTCATCAACCAACAACAGTTCTAGAAATAGGGTCTGCCTCTTCTCCCAGCAGAAACAGAACACCAGCTGCATCCTTCTGTGGATCCCACAGACCAGACCTTCCTGCCCAATTCCCAACTGTCACTGTGTTGTACCAACACCCCCTCCCCCCCCCCCGCTTCAGGGACAGCCTCTGCTTAACCACAGGACATGGCTGCCACTGCCTGCCGACCTTCTCTGCTCTTTCTGTTCCCCTAGCAGACCCAAAGCCTCAAGCAGGACACAGCTGCAGCTTCCTCTGCCCCCTCATCTCCATCCCCATCCCCACAACTCCACTCCCCCTGTGGATTCCACAGATGATCCTCTCCAGGATTCCTGGAAACCCCAGGGTTGTCTCCACAGACTTGATATCACCATTCTTAACAACCCCTGCAAGAAACAGGAAAGCCTAAAAAGTAAGTCCTTTGACTTTAAGGAAATCAACAACCAGCAGGTTGTCAAAAGCTTAACCTTAACCAGCTGTGGGCATTCAGTGAGTGCAGCACAGGTAATGTGCTGACTAGCTAATGGCCTCACTTCAGCCCACCCCATGTGAACAGGAAGTCTGGACTCACCAATAAAAAAGACAGTCTTCTCATGTGCTCCAAAACATGTTTCCAACGAGAAAAATTGATCATATATGTGGCCTTCTTTTGTTGCATTCAGAAGAGTTTCCTTCTGCCTCAAATTACCACATATGTCAATGTATACAAATCTACCAAAAACTAAAGATTTACCCTCAAGATGGACGTGAGAAGCAAAATTCAATGTAAAACTCTTTGCAAAAATTCTCACCCTTTGAATTTTTTTTAAATACATGCTGCAGTGTGAAAGAAAGTATTGTGCTGTTTGAAAAACTACACACACACACACACACACACACACACACCACCCCTAGCCTTGCATACATACTTCACACTGCTTACATATGGATGGGTTGGTGGTTTTTTTGTTTGGTTTCTTTTTTTTTTTTTTTTTTTTGTTTTTTTTTGGTTTTTTGGTTTTCTTTCAGTTTCTTGCAGCCACTTTTTTCTATTTTCCTTATTGGAAAAGAAAGAGCATAGTAAGCACAAATAGAGCAACCAAAATAGCAGGCAGCAATGACACAGAGACTCTCTGGAAGCTGACGTTTCACAGGAAGTTGGTTAATCACATCACACAAATTAAACCTGGAGGATAAAATCATCCAATCTGATTTCATGCATGACGACAGCACTGTTGTCTTGATTCAGATGACCAAGCATTGAATGTGTAACATCTGTGTGAAGGATGCGCATCGTCTTGCTAATAATGAAGATACTTCTAAGCAACTTGAGATGAAATCCAATCATCTACAATAAGGGGGAGAAAAGCGGTAGTGCCAACTGCATGAGGGGCATTCTGTCATCATGTGTAACCTCTCAGAAGTAGAAGAAAACGACGGTGTTTAGGAGACCACACCCTCTGCCTATAGTTACAGCCTATAGTCACAGAATTCATTGGCTTGACATTTCAAGAAAAACTCAATGCTGAAAACACTTCTCAGTCTTCTAGAAAATTTTAGTTTATTTTAATCTCTCACACCAGAATCAACAGAACAAGCCCCCAATTTTTATTCCAGTAAATGAATACTATATCTTTTAAGGTAATTTTTTTAATTCTTTATTAATTACACTTTATTCACTTTGTATCCCCCTTGTGGTTCCCTCCCTCCTCCCATCCCAATCCCTCCCTTCCTCCACTCTCGGCATGCATGCCCCTCCCCAAGTCCACTGATAGGGGAGGTCTTCTTTTCCTTCCTTCTGATCCTAGTCAATTAGGTCTCATCAGGAGTGGCTGCATTGTCTTCTTCTGTGACATGGTAATGCTGTTGCCCCCTCAGAGAGAGGTAATTAAAGAGCAGGCCAATCAGTTCATGTCAGAGACAGTCCCTGTTCCTATTACATGGAATCCACTTGGACCCTGAACTGCCATGGGCTACATCTGTGCAGGGGTCTTAGGTTATCTCCACGCATGGTCCTTACTTGAAGTATCAGTCTCAGGAAAGACCCCTGTGCTCAGATTTTTTTTGGTTTTGTTGCTCTCCTTGTGGAGATCCTGTCTTCTCCAGATCTTACTGTTTCGCACTTCTTTCCTAAGATTCCCGGCACTCTGCCCAAAGGTTGTCCATAAATCTCAGCATCTGCACTGATATTTTGCAGGGCAGAGCCTTTCAGAGGTCTCTGTGTCACACTCCTGACTTGTTCCCTCTTTTCTCCTTCTTCTATTGTCCATCCTCTTTGCCTTTCTGGATAGGGATTGAACATTTTAGCCAGAGTCCTCTCTCTTGGTTAGTATCCTTAGGTGTACAGATTTTAGTAGGTTTATTCAATATTATATGTCTATATGAGTGAGTATATACCGTGTGCATCTTTCTGCTTCTGGGATAGCTCACTCAGGATGATCTTTTCCAGATCCCACCATTTACGTGCAAATTTTGTGATTTCCTTGTTTTTTTATTGCTGAGTAATATTCCATTTTGTAGATGTACCACAATTTCTGTATCCATTCCTCCACTGAGGGGCATCTGGGCTGTTTCCAGCTTCTGGCTATTACAAATAAGGCTGCTACAAACATGGTTGAGCAAATGTCCTTATTGTGTACTTGAGCCTCTTTTGGGTATATGCCTAGGAGTGGTATGGCTGGATCTTGAGGAAGCTCTATTCCTAGTTGTCTGAGGAAGTGCCAGATTGCTTTCCAGAGTGGTTGTCCAAGTTTACATTCCCACCAGCAGTGGAGGAGGGTTCCCCTTTCTGCACAACCTCTCCAGCATGTGTTGTCACTTGAGTTTTTGATCTTAGCCATTCTGATGGGTGTAGGGTGAAATCTTAGGGTAAAGTACAAAATTTTAAAAGAATTTTAAAGAATACAAAATTCAACTAGTAGATCTCCACCTTAGTTCACTGATAAACATTGTTCAAAGAGCTAGGCATTAAATGTGGGACAGGGCATAGATTATTTAAGGACTTATACAAATATGAATTACTTATTTTCAGGGACTGCATTTAAATATAACTTGCTTTCCCAGTGCCAGACACAGCCCTTGTCCTATGGCATACAGTAAAAAGAAAAATAAATTCTTTATTTAAAAGATTAATTCATTTAACCTTACTGTTAACTATTCACTCCAGGTGCTGAATTAGGATCAGTGCATACACACATGTAAAAACATATATCAAGGAGCTAAGGAGAAAGAATGCTGTCACCTATCTCCTCAAGAGAGGGATGACTCTGAAGATATCTGAGGAGACATTGTGGAATGATATAGGTTATACAACTATATATAAAATATTCCTACATATTGCTCACATGGCATATATTAGTTTTCAATTATATACAATATAGTTTTTATATAACATATTTATTTATGACATTTAAATTATTAATACATTTGTTAATTTTTACTTATTATATTAATTAATTAATAATTATAGTTATGGAAAATTATTATTTTATACCTATGGAAAATTAGAGGAAAGGGTCATTTCTTTAAAGTAACTTGGGCTGGCAAGAGATGGTTCAATAGGTAAAATACTCATTGTGTGAGCACGAGAAGTTGAGTTCAGATCTCCAGAGCCTACAAAAAGTTGTGCACAATCTACAGATTTAATACAATTCCCCTCAAATTCCCAACACAATTCTTTACAGACCTGGAAAGAAAAATTCTCAACTTCATATGGATTAACAAGAAACCCAGAATTGCTAAAACAATCCTATATATTAAAAGATCTTCAGGAGGTATCTCCATCCCTGATCTTAAGCTGTACTATAGAGCAACAATTATAGAAACTGCATGTTACTGGCATAGAAACAGAATGGTGAATCAATGGAACCGAACAGAAGACTAGAAATAAACCCACACACTTATGGACAACTGATCTTTGACAAAGATGCCAAAACCATACAATGGAAAAAAGACAGCATCTTCATCAAATGAAAATAGATTCATACTTATCACCCTGCACAAAACTGAAGTCCAAGTGAATCAAAGACCTCAACATAAAACCACACATATTGAATCAGTTGGAAGAAAAAGTGGGGAATACCCTAGAACTCATTGGTATAGGAGAAAACTTCCTGAACAGAACACCAACAGCACAGGCTCTAAGAGCAACAATCAATAAATGGGACCTCAACTGAAAAGCTTCTGTAAAGCAAAGGACACTGTTGTTAGAACAACAGCCTACAGACTGGGAAAGGATCTTCACCAACCCCTTATCTGAGAGAGGGCTAATATCCAGTATATATAAAGAACTAAAGAAGCTAAAAAGCAGCAAACCAAGTAATCCAGTTAAAAAATGGGGAACAGAGCTAAACAGAGAACTCCCTGTAGAGAAATATAGAATGGCAGAGAAACACTTAAAGAAATGCTCAACGTCATTAGCCATTAGGGAAATGCAAATCAAAACGACCCTGAGATTTCACCTTACACCCATCAGAATGGCCAAGATGAAAAACTCAAGTGACAACACATGCTGGAGAGGTTGTGGAGAAAGGGGAACCCTCCTCCACTGCTGGTGGGAATGTAAACTTGGACAACCACTCTGGAAAGCAATCTGGCACTTCCTCAGACAACTAGGAATAGAGCTTCCTCAAGATCCAGCTATACCACTCCTGGGCATATACCCAAAAGAGGCTCAAGTACACAATAAGGACATTTGCTCAACCATGTTTGTAGCAGCCTTATTTGTAATAGCCAGAAGCTGGAAACAGCCCATATGGCCCTCAGTAGAGGAATGGATGCACGAATTGTGGTACATCTACAAAATGGAATATTACTCAGCAATAAAAAACAAGGAAATCATGAAATTTGCAGGTAAATGGTGGGATCTGGAAAAGATCATCCTGAGTGAGCTATCCCAGAAGCAGAAAGACACACACAGTATATACTCACTCATATAGACATATAGGATAAACCTACTAAAATTTGTACACCTACGGAAACTAACCAAGAGAGAGGACTCTGGCCAAAATGCTCAATCCCTATCCAGAAAGGCGAAGAGGATGGACATCAGAAGAAGGAGAAAAGAGGGAACAAGTCAGGAGCCTGACACAGAGGACCTCTGAAAAGCTCTGCCCTGCAAACTATCAAAGTAGATGCTGAGACTTATGGCCAACTGTTGGGCAGAGTGCAGGGAATCTTATGTAAGAAGTGGGAAATAGTAAGATCTGGAGAGGACGGGAGCCCCACAAGGAGAGCAACAGAACCAGAAAATTTGAACACAGGGTTCTTCCCAGACACTCATACTCCAACCAAGTACCAGGCATGGAGATAGCCTGGAGCCTCTGCACCGATGTAGCCCATGGCAGTTTAGTGTCCAAGTGGGTTACATAGTAATGGGAAGAGGGACTGCTTCTGACATAATCTGATTGGCCTGCTCTTTGATCACCTCCCCCTGAGGAGGGAGCAGCCTTGCCAGGGCACAGAGGATGACAATGCAGCCACTACTGATGTGATCTGATAGACTAAGATCAGAAGGAAGGAGAGGAGGACCTCCCCTATCAGTGGACTTGGGGAGGGGCATGTGTGAAGAAGGGAGAGGGAGGGTGGGACTGAAAGGGGAGGAGGGAGAGGCTTATAGGGGGATACAAAGTGAATAAAGTATAATTAATAAAATGAAACTATTTTAAGAAAGTTGTGCACAGAGTTGTACGTCTTCAACGCAGAGAAGGGAGACGGGAGTCCCAGGGGGCGGTCAGTCAGTCTAGCCAAAAAGGCAAACTTGAGGCTCAGTAAGAGGTCCCATATCAACAAGTAAGGTAGGGAGCAATAGAAGAAACTAACATTGACCTCTGGCTGCTCATGCTAACATATGAGTGAGTGTGTACACATGGACATGCACACACGCGCACATGTGCCTCCACACACAAATACACATACATTTTTTTAAAAATAAACTTTAATTCTATCACCTGTAAGTAATTACTTTATTATGCATAGTTACAGTGATATGGTGTGTTTATCTTCCAGGTGTGTGTGTGTGTGTGTGTTTCATAGATACATGTCTGGTTATACTTAACTTGAAAAAACTATAATCATAGAAAAAACTTCTATTAAAACACTGTTAAATAAAAGATACCCTGAGAGAAGATACCGTGAGATATTTTAATATGCTGGTAAAACAGACAAATTACTTTTTCAGAAAGGAAAGAAATGTTTTAAATCTTCCGGCTCAAGAAAGTAGCAAATTTCTAAATGAACGAAAGATCTGATCACTGACTCAGAAGAACAGGCAACTGTTAAACGGTCTTGAAAAAGAACGTGGTCAGGCAGGTCCTGTAAAGTTAAGCACACACTCACTGGTGTATGCTGTGTCTTCCCAAAGTGCGTGTGTTGCAGTCCCAGTGCACATGCCAGGATTTTAGGGTGCGAAGCTTTGGGAGGCGAATAGGCCGTGAGGGCGGAGCCTGAATGAACAGGCTTAGAGGTTAGCACCCTTACAAAAGAAACCACAAAGAGGCTCTGCCCGCCTTGTTGTAACAAGTAGACGGCCCCCTGTCTGTCAATCAGAAAAGAAGGCTGACAAGATCCCAGATCTCCTAGTGATTCCATCTCAGGCTTCCCAGCTTTCCTATCACAAGAAATGAATGTTTTTGTTTAAAGCATCCCATCAATATTATCCTGCAGTGAACTGTGAACACTCTGTGTCCAAACATGGAGGGATGTATTTGCATCCTCCACGATGTCAAAATACATTGAATATTGAATAACAATTCACGAAGCTGCATTGGTTTCTTTGGCTGAAAGTCACCACATACTCTCAGTGTCGCTTGTGGTGACTGGAAAACCCCAGCTTCTTTTATCTCCATCTTAATTACTGGTATTAACTCTCCAATCACATGTTACACTTCACGAATGATGTATAGACTATAGAACAGCTACAACGAGGGTAAAGAAGCTCCAGAGTTCAAAGAGGTCCTAGTACAGGCAGAGGGGACAGGACCCACAGAGAGACTAACTGCAGGAAGTTAAATATGATATTGTCAAACTTCTCCTAAGCCGTGGAAAGATGGAAAACAGGTTCAAGGCACAGCATGGCAAGCAAGGCTGGGCATGACAAGGCAGGGAGATAGGAAGCCAGGATCAGCAGAGTCATCAAGGATAGATAAGTGATGCTTTGGCAGAAATCATGTTGAGATGGACTCAGGAGCCAGTATCTTGTAGAGTAATGCACTAAATGAGCTCTGATGAGCAGGTGTCACAATATAAAGTGTTCTTCCTTCCAGGTAAGGGATGATGTGTATCCTTGGTCTTTTCTTTCTGTAGTTCTGATGTGCTTTTTTTTTCACCCAGTCTCTACATGTTTTTGACTAAATCAGTTGCTAGTCTGTGCCATAATAGTGGTTCTGTTTCACCATCTGCACTCAAAATAGACCAACCAGAAGTTTAGTAAAGATGGGACTATGCAGGCCAAGGAACAGCCAAAAAGGTCATAGTATTAGGTAATGCACAACAAAGCACAGCCTGCTCTCCACGGGAACCGATAAACTCAGCTCTCAGATATTTGCCTACCGGAAATAGATGCCAGTCTCCATGCAGTGACTTACCCTTGAATGATCACAGGAGCCTGTCTCCAGAGAGGCAAAAATGGCACCATGCAAAATGCCCCCCAACACATGAGCACAGAATCAGTGACTATCCATGTGGGATACTACATATCAGGTAAAGGATCTCCTGGCACAATTAGCAGCATGGTGAATCCCAAAATTATCATTCTGAACTTTAAAAAGTCAGACACAAAAAAGAACATACTGTAGGGGCTTCATCCACATGAAACCCTTGTGAAGAACTCTCACCAGGCGTCGCCTGTGTTAAGGGTGTGAGTGTGCATTCATGAAAGAAAGGAGAAGGGGATCCTTATGTTAAAGAAATTGTATATTTGCTTTGCTTGTTGATTTTGTTAGTGGTTACATGAATGTGGGTACATTTCAAAACCAGTTCTAAAACTGTATAGGTTTTATAATATGAGAGTTTTAATCAATAATTGTTTAAGAATTAGATACTGTTGATATGCTGACTTTTGACATAATCATAACCTAGTAAATGCAGCAACAGATTTTTTTTTTCTGTATCAATATGTATATGCTTCTGGATTCTTTCCAACAGCTTCATATCATGCCCTGTTGCAATTCATTTAATTTACTTATTTACCCATAATACACATCAATTTTGATCATTTCTATTATTATATATTAAGTGATTTTTTTTTGGCTTTGAAGTTGGGAGTTTGATATGAAGCTGCAGATTAAAAGGCATCATGGGGAGAAGAGAGAAGGATGTTCAAAGCAGAGGAAGAACCACCAAAGGACACAGGCTTTGAGAATGTATCACATACCGAGCATGTACAGAAAGCTTCAGAAGGCCATACATCCCAGGGTGACACATAGATATCAGGAGAGGTGAGAGAAGATCCTGAGCTTCGAATCATGCCTCCTCTTCTGAGCTAAGACAGGACTTTCAGATTTTTATTTAGATAGTAAATGGGGCAATTTTAGAAGATTTAGAAGAGAGAAGACACAATTTTTGATTTAGATTTTAGAAAGATCACTCTACAGAGATGGAGAGAGAACTCAGTGATGTGTTTGCCTTGCAAGCATGTGGGGCTGATTTCAAATCCCCAGGACCCAGAAAAGTGCTAGGTGTAATGGCATGAGAGCCTGTAAAGTCAGCCACAGGGGGCTGGAGGCAGGAGCACCCCTGGTTTGCTGGCCAGACAGCTGAACTGGATCTATAAGCTCCAGAGTCAGTGAAAATCCTTGTCTCAAAGAATAGCATGGAGAATGAGGAATGATATCCCAGCTGGACTCCTGTCCCCACCATCATGCACATACTTTTATACCCATTCATACAACACACACACTCACACACATGTATATAAACATGCTCACACACAGACACACATGGAGACTTTCTCAAAAAGTCACATGCACATGCTTGAACTCATACACACACATGCTCCCTCACACAGGACACACACACCCATGTTCACACACACAAATAAAAAGAGGAAGAGGAGGAGGAAGAAGAAAATACCATTTGATGTCTGATGGAGTATGGCCTGGGCTTGACTTGGTGGTGGCAATCCAGGGAAGAAACCATGAGTCCCTGAGCTTGAGCACAGAACAGAGGGGAGTTCAGAGAACATGAATCCAGAAACAGAGGCTTCTGTGGGTCTTTATCCAAATCTGAAACTCTTCTCAACCCGGGGCATGTTTGCTGGTATAACGTGTTCAGCGAATTCCCCTGAAGTCTCCTTTCCGCAGTCATGGTAACAGACCTATTGGGCAAACTTAGCCACTTACATTATCCTCCTGTGCTGAGCTTTAGAAACGGAACCACCTTTGCTGTTGTGGAAGCTAGAGATGCTGCTGTCACAAGTACATCCCTGCTGAGGAGCTAGGTAACAATGCATTTGATAATTAATCTGAAAGCCTATTTGAATGGATTCTAGGTTTTTTTAAGGCTTCATTCCAAATAGGCTTTTATCTCGAAGAAGTGTTTGTTTACTTTCCAGATCCCCTCTTAAGATCGGACAAGGTAAACTTCTTTGACAAGATTTATAATGTACAAACATATACTTATTCCCTTTATTCCATGGGTATATTTATTGGATTAACGAGAAGGGATTTGATGCGAAGGCTTAGGATGATATTGAAAACACATCACTCCCATTGTAGCTAAGAAAATCAGCTTTAGAATTAGAGACCTTGTAGTGGGCATTGTGTGTAGACCTCTAGCTTTTCATCACAGCTGTTCTTTGTTGCCATGACAACAGAATTAACCATTTCATTAATATCCCTGAGAAAGGACATGCATTTTTATGCATATCTCCCTTCAAACACGGTCCCTGCTCAGATGTCAAGGTCTCTGGCATGTTTACAAGCTTATGTTTATCCCCTCCCCCACCCCCAATGTTGTGCTTAGAGCTTCCACAGGGTTTTTTTGTTTTTTTTTAAGCGATGCTTTGGATTTTTGAAATTAAATTTCTATTGGCCGCATTGACTTGGCAGCTTTTGAGTGTCCCTGAGTGGTGAAATGAACTTCAGAATCTGAAGCTCGTGAAAGCCATAGGAAAGGGAATTTAATACAAAAGAAAACAGTTATACCTGTGATAGGAGAAGTTGGCTGTTTGTTTGTTCCTTGGGGGGGGGCTCCACTTGGTGAAATGGGTGTTACTATAAATACTGAAGAGTAATCCCTCATCAAAATGGGCGATCCAGCTGTTTCAGATGCGGCTGCAAGCAGGTAGAGTGCTGATTGCAATTGTGATGGAAAGGGAGAAAAAATTTCCCGCGACAAGTAAAATCCATTATTTTGAAAATAATACCTCAAGAGAATAATTTTGCCCAGCCCCCAAAAGCTACAGTGGTCCCTTTCGTATTCATATCTGCCATTTCTTTTGAAGGAATAAAATGCCTCATAATGGGGAATTCTCTATAAATATTCATATTTTAATGACCAATGTAAAAACTCCCTAATTAACATTAAAAGGGCTCAAGGTAGTTAGTAGCTCTGCCTTCATGAACATTAGTTAAGTAAAGATTGTTTTTGAGTAAACAGAACAATCTCCTTTGGAATTATTGATATTAGTAATAACTGTCTATTCTAGATACCAGCTATGGCTAAGCAACTATGCAAAAACGTTTAAAAAAAAAAACATTGCTTCATTTAAACCATGACACAAAAGCTAGACAGAGAACACAGATACTGCTGTCCCTACCATTGCTGAGGAAATTAAGTCTTTGTGGATTTGTGCTACAAGTCACAGCCAGAGGGAGGGTCAGCTCATCTGTCTGGCCTGGAAGCCATTACAGGCATCCTTTCGGGGAGGCAGGAGGGGAGCGTGGCCTTTGACTCCCTATTTCTGCCACAGAAATACTGTAATGCCATTTCACATATTTACATTCCCACCAGACATTTTGTCCTGTAAGGGTAGAGAATGTCTGGGGAAGGATTATTCATAATAATTAAACTCATAAAACAAGAAAGCACATCTGAAGCAGCCATAAAATTCTTAGGATCAAAACAGGCTGCATGAGGCTAGCAGTGCCCTGAAAGAGGGTCAATGCAACATCAAGGCCTTCCAGCAACCAGTGAAACAAGGGAAGGCACCGGATGCAACAAGGCACAATTGCCTTTGGTTTGGTTGTTTGCTTGAGTTTAAGGTTTTCATTGCTGTGGTTGTTTGTTTGTTTTTGTTTTTAGAATAATGGTTTTGTTGAAATATGATCATGATATCACAAAATTCACTGGAGAGAAAAATTCAACCGTTCTCAGTCTATTCAGAATTGTGTAAGCCACGCCACAACCAATTTTGGAGCATTTTTACCATCTCTCTAAAAGAGAAGCCTGCTGTTGCTCAGTCAATCCCCTTTCTTCTTCCAGGTAGGCCAAGCTTTTGTGTGTCACTTGGCATGCAAGGTTCATCCACAGCATCGTGTGTCAATAGTCAGCCTCTTAAGGGCTGAATACTATTCCATCCTAGTCGTGTTCTTCCATGGATGTATGGGGATTTCTTTCTTTTTTCTTTGTTGGTTTGTTTCTTTCTTTCTTTCTTTCTTTCCTTCCTTCTTTCTGTTTGCCTTTCTTCTGACCTTCCTTCCTTTTTGGCTATATTACTCTTATAACTGCTATGCATTCATGTGTAGTTCAGAGGAAGAGGGGAGTTATTTTTCTCAGGTTTTTATTTACTTTTGAGCTATTCTTATCTTCCAAAATGATAAAACTCAGATATCCTCCCATAGAATTCTGAAGAACACTCCATGTCACACCTTATTCTTATTCTTCTATGAATTTTAACTAAGTCGTAACATGACTTACAGAGAGAATTATTTAGGCTTCTTAGTTATTCTTAGCACAATCTCAAAAATTACTCAGCTAATTCTTCTGCATGACTGTAATCATTTGTTAAGTTTTTTAAAACCCTGAAAATTAAAAAGAAATGAGAGAGCATTTACATAAAATAAACGTTATTGCTGAAATCTCTGATAGAGTAATCCACCTACCTCATTTATATACCCAATACACGTCTAGAAATACAACCAATCAATGCAGTTGAATGCTCAGAATAAAAAAAAAAACAAGGAGTGTGTATGCTTCTCTCTTTTCAGAAATAATTTTTGAAAGATCCCAAAGTTTCTTTTCTCCCTATTCTGAGAAACCCAAGCAATATATAGACTTAAAAGACCCAGAAGAGTGATTTTAGCATATTTTTCACTTAGTTATAGGACACATTCACAGGTAGACTAGAATATTTTATAATTAGAAATACCATATATTTGCTGAAGAGGAAACATGGAATATCCTACTTGGGAGCTGTTTCTATGTAAGGAAGATGAGAACCATGACAGATCCATCCTAGCCACCAAGAGCCAAGAGAAAGGCCAGGGGTAAATTTTCAATATTTTAAAACGTGGGCTTCAGGCTTAGTGTTAACGTCTATGATGAAATACAACAGAGAAAACATCATCTAATCAAGCAAATGAGTTAGTGTGTGTGTGTGTGTGTGTGTGTGTGTGTGTGTGTTTGCATGTGTTAAACAGTTGCTTCTCCTCTCTGCACCAGAAAGTAGTCTTTCATCAAAACCATGGAAACACTAGGGCAGGACTCTGCCAATGAACACAGAGACCCTCCAATCACAGACCTTCTAGAGTGAGCAGCTCCCCTGACAAAAAGGATGAAGAAATTATGAAGTAGTTCGACCCTTTGTGCTGTCAGTCACAGGAAGAGTTGGCATGTCTCGAGTCCCACACAGAGATTAAAACTTCCAGTGGACACTGTGTCTTTAATATCACACAAGAGTGAACATCTTGGGTCATGATGGACTCCTGAAACTAAAGCAAAGTTTGAGAATGAAAGAAAGGTGAGAGGAATGAAGTGACAAAGACAGACGGAGGCAAGGAGAGAGGGAGGGAAGGAGAGACAAGTATGAATTTCCCATGCAATCCAATCCCTTAGCTCCTAAAGACATTGTGTGTGTGTGTGTGTGTGTGTGTGTGTGTGTGTGTGTGTGTGTGTTGTGTGTGTGTGTGTGTTACAAGTAAATGTCTTTTTGGTAATCAGATGGCAAGGTTTCTGAATGCAGTTATCAAAATTAATTTTAAACAAATAATATTTCATACTGGGATTTTTATAAAGTCAAACTATAGAATATAGTTAAAACAATTTACTTAGTGCCTGGCAAGACAGTTCAGCCAAACAAAAGAGCTTGTCTTGAAAGCCGGACAACCTGTGTTTTGTCCCCATAACCCACATAAAGGAGGAAGAAGAGAAATAACTGTACAAAGATGCCCTCTGGCTTCCATGTACATTGCCTGGTTCATATGGCCACATGTGTGTTACATCATACCCACACATTAATAAATAATAATAATAATAATAATAATAGCTTTAAGATATTTCTAGAACTTACCACTAAATTAAGAAAAGATGAAAAGAGTTGCTATATGCACACACCTTCAGAGTAATTAGCCATGCTTGACAAGAGGCATTCATTTAAAGGTACTATGATGAAACTTGAATGGTATTAAATGGAGATTAAAGTTAATTTTTCACACAGAAAGATAAACACAAGTAACCTGCTTAAAGCTTCAGAGTAGTATTTTTTATGAAGTATAAACTAAGCATAGCCGGGTTTTTTTTCTCTCAGAAGTTTATGAAACTTTCAACTAAATATCTCACAGGAAATTACTGTCTCCCAGAATATAAAGGGTTTTATATGAGAGTTTCTGATCAGCTGTTCTCCATGGATACAGAGGCACAAACAAGCAGAAATTGGTTTAATAAAGAAAGGACACAAGGCAGAATTTGACTGTCATGGTGATATAGGAAAAGGGGGCAAGCTTTTCATCACTTTCTCAAAGATAACTGTCAAAGCAGATCCCGGGCAAAGGATAAGAGCTTTCTTTACTTATTGCTTAGATTTATAAAAATGAGAACTAGGCTGGGAAAATAATGTACACATCCATAAATCAGTTCCAATCTTTCATTTGCTTTTCAATAAAGTGGTTGCTTCTTCCCTGTTAATCAGCTCATAAGGCAAGCAAGGAAGTGGGTTTCCAATGCCCTTGGGTCTCACTTTGTAAAGGTACATGTGTCTGGAGTCATGTTTGCCTTGGGAATCCAGACAGCAAGTTGGCTTTCATTTTCCTCTAGATTACATTGAAGGGAAACAAAAAAGACATCCAAAATAGAAAAGATCTCCTTTTCTTACTTGCTCAACAAAACTTTCCGGACGGAACTGAGAGCATCCTCAGCATATAGGGGATGTAGGTGCTGAGCACGATGTGCAGAGAAGCAATTCGGGTGATTTTATTGAGTTGTATTTTCATAAAGCTGAATCGTTTTCTGTGTCATTATGAGAATCAAAGTCTCAGGCCTGTTGTCACCTTCAAAGGCAGCTGCAACCCAAGAAGTTCATAGAGCATTCAAGAAGCTCCCCACAGTCCACACTGACTGGTGCTTCCTTGAAGTTGATTTATTAATAAATAAATAATAAAGAAGTAAAGAAATAACATACTAACTGAATGCTTACAGAGAATCAATGTACAGTGGGATATTCCACCATAAACATTTTTCTGGTGTTGATTTTGCATGAGACACTGTGGGGCTGAAGGAACTTACTGAAAGCAAGGAGGAGCCATCTTTGCACATCTATCATTTACAGCATTGAAAATATAAGCAAATTAAGCTGGCAACTGAACTTCAGTTTAAATACTGCAAGTGCTTGGAAAAAGGCATCCAGGATTCTTTTTTTTTTAAGATTTATTTATCTATTTATTTATCTATTTATTTATTTATTATATATTACAGTGTTCTGTCTATGTGACAGAAGAGGCCACCAGGTCTCATTATAGACGGTTGGGAGCCACCATGTGGTGGCTGGGAATCAAACTTTGGACCTGTGGAAGAGCAGCCAGTGCTCTTAACCCCTGAGCCATCTCTCCAGGCCTTGGCATCCAGGATTCCATGAAAGGATACAGTGCGGGTAAGGACCAGTATTGATAGAAGGGAGAAGGTTGCTACAGAATGTCTGTGAGGTGCAGGATACACGGCACCATGCAGAAAAGAAAGGGAGCCACAGCTGCCAAAGGTAGAGTTGGAAAGCGTTCCTCAGCCTAATCAGAATGGTGGGAAGGGGGTGGGGGAAAGAGATGGGGAGGAAGGAGAGAGAGAGAGAGAGAGAGAGAATCTCTGTCGGAAAAAGCTTACTTCCAGTTCTTCTTCCTCCTCCTGCTCAACACAGCACTTGTGTCAGTCTTTCCTCACCTATTCCTGCAAGCTACACCTGCTTCCTAGTGCTGTTCTCAACAGGTGGTATGTGCCCTGGTGGAGCCTTTCCCCATTGCTATGGAACCAGCCCTTTGGAGACAACATCACTGTGTGCAACGTCCTGCCTCGGAGCAGTGCTGAAACAGGAAGTATAAGCCATGCATAATTCTCCAAGAGCTGTAGACATGGGTCTTTATAACAAAATAAAAGCCCCATTTAAACTATAAGGCATTACACTTCCATCAAATAAATTAAATAAATGGCCAGCAAGGCTGTTTTACTCAATTTATGGGTGCCCTCTGCAGTCAATGCTACATCTCATTAGAGGCTCTGTCACTCATGAAAAATGTGGCAGCCATCAGCATCACACATTAACTTAAAGCATGTGCCCACACATCAAACATAACTATTTTAGTTACAGAAACAAGCCACAAAGAGGATGTGTGAGGGTGGGAGAGGGGAGACAGAGACATAGAGAGAGACAGAGAGAAAAAAAGAGCAGGGCATGAATGTACACCCACTCTGTGAACAGCAAAGGGCATTCAAAACTCTTCAGTCCTTTTTTGTCTTTTTTCTCTTTTTACAGAGGGGAGATGCTGTTCTCATCCTTTCAAAGTTACTTTTCTCCACTGACTTTTTTTTCTGCATTTATTCGCTGCAATAGCCCAGACTTTGCCATTTTTTTCTTCTTGACATTTCATTTTTAATTAAAAATGACATTTTAATTAAAAGGAAACATATGTAGAATAAACAGAATAACTCACCAACAGCAGAGAGCTGGGGTTGTCCTGTCAGCTCAGCTTTAACCTTTCTGGCTCAGGCAAGGCTGTGTTGGGCTTCTACACAATGGTTGCCAAGGCAAACTCACGACAGGAAAAAAAAAAAAAAAAAAAAAAAAAAAAAACAGAAAGGGAAAAAGAAATGTCGTCAAACGAAGATCTACCTATATCCCCAAACCCCAGAACTACAAAGGGGGAAAGAGAGAACACACCTATTCCAAACTGTGTTGCTTTCAGGATGGGGAAATCAGTGTCCTTTTTTTCTGTTAAGAATATTAAAATTAGCACTTTGGTGAAAGACCCTAGTTTTGCAACTTTTTGTGTTTACAGATGGCCTGATTTGGCAATCTTAAATGTTAAGGGATTTGGAAATCTGGCAGGAGGAAAGCATAGCCAAAAGTAAAGTGTTACAATTAAAATGAACTATCCTTCTCTGGACGTCCATCACTCAAGACATCCTGAACCACAGCTGGTCTGCCAGAACCCACTGACAGTCAAGTGCCAAACCTTTCCCTCCAATGAGTTGGTTCTCTACACAAATGTGTGTGTGTGTGTGTTTTTTTTTTTTTTTTTGTGGTATAGAAGTAATCTCTCCTCTGTCTCTGTCTCTGTCTCTGTCTCTGTCTCTCTCTCCGTCCCGCCCTCCCTCTCTTTCTCTCTTTTCCACCTTCCTTCCCTCCCCCTCTCCCGCCCTCCCTCTTTCTTTCCCTCTCTCCTCTCCCTTCCTCCTTCTCATCCTCCCTCTGTCTCTCCCTCCCTCCACATCTGTGTGTGTCTGTGTATATGTGTGTGTATGTGTGTAATTAATATAAATATTCTAGTACTTTATACTTCATGTCATGATTAACTTCTTTGGAGCTGAGATCATTGCATATGTGTCTAGATAGGTAAACGTAAACATGAGGGCATACCAAGCAGGGTGTCCAATATCAAGGGAGCCAATGTGAGAACTGGGCCTATAAAAAGAATGCTCTGTCAAAACAAAGGCAGAGGTTGGACTTATTTGCAAGTCCATGAGTGCCAAAAGATAACAGCTACTCCCCTCCCCCACCAAAAAAAAAAAAAGCTTGGAAGAGGAAAAGCTGTAGACATAGACTCCACAAGGAACACGGTTCTGCCAGCAACTTAATTTTGAACTTCAAGCATCTAGAACTGTGAGAAAATAAAGCACCACGGCTATTAACCAGTCAGAGTGTGGTACTTTATTACAGCGACTGTACAGAGAAAAATATCATCAGGCATAATGATCTTGCCATATTACTGAGGAAAAATGAGCTTCAGAAAGCTAAACTGTTTTTCAATGTTGCATAGCTAGAGATGAGGCAAGATCAGTCTGCCTCAAGCCTGTGCATTTCAGCAAGTCTCCGGCCTCCCAAACGTATTTAAAAGCATAAGGTGTTTATGTCTTACAAAGTCCTATACCAACCCATTGCGAATGAAGCAGCCCACTACACATTTTCATATAATTTATATCACCTGGAGGGATTGGGAGGAGACGAGGGAGGGAACACAGCCAGGATACAAATGGAATAAATTGTAATAAATGATATTAATAAAAAAAGAAGAACCACAAAATTGATGTTAGAGAGGTAGTTAAAAGAGCACTGGCTACTCTTCCAGAGGACTGGGTTTGATTCCTGGCACCCACATGCCAGCTCACAATTGACTGTTACTCTAACCCCAAAGGACCTAATGCCATCTTCTGGCCTTCTTGATCACTGGGTATGCATGAAGCATACATACATACTTACTTACTTACATACATACATACATACATATGCAAAACATCTATGTCCATAAAATAAAAAGTTTAAAACTAACCTCAAAATCACCTTAAAATGCACTTATTGAGTCATATCTGTTTTGCAGTTATTTATTTATAAACTGCCTTTGAAAAGGTTCTCTGTAGACTCACATGTTTGAGCAACTACTCCCCAGCTGTTTAATCCTTTAATCTTTAATCCTATAGGTTACACAACCTTTAGGAGTCGTGATGCAGTTAGCAGAAGTTGCTACTTTTAGGATAGGCTTTCAAGCTTTCATGCATTGAGTTCTCCACCCTGGCTCCCTAAGAGGGGCCTAGCCTAGTGCTTCACTGTAAAGCCTCCTTTGCTTCTTTGCCACGATGGACTGAACCTTCTCAATTGTGAGCCAGGATGCACTTCTCAAACTTGTTTTCATCAGTTATTCTGTTAGCAAGGAGGAAGTTAGTTACCATGTTCTTTGGTGCTCAAGTATCATGGACATATTAAGAGTTACATTCCTGACGTAAACTGGGAAACAAGAATTGTGCGTAGATGACTTGTTGGGGTTTTCTGTTAGATATTTAAGTATTATCCAGCTACATAAGAATTCAAAGGAGTTTTATTGGTGGTGATCATCAATGAATGTCCTAATGTTGGTTTGGCGCAGACTATGTTGAGGAAACGTGCATTCGCGTATCCATCGGCTACAGTGTTGTCTACAGCAAGACACAGGTAATGAAAACCCAAATCACCTCTTTCTGTGCTTAGACTGATCTAGTCTTCCCACATTCTCTTTCCTTGACTCTTCTGCTTTTTTGTCATTCAGATTCATGAAAAGCCGTTTAAGCGCTTCCATGCTGTCATGCCCTTTTGTACTGTTGCTATCTGTAATCATTTTTTCACGGTGCCACTTCAAACATCACCAAAGCAGCCCGTAGACAGGCTGAAGTTAGGTTCTTTATTTGCTCAACTCAAAAAGAACACTATTTAAATAGAAATTGTTTAATTTTAAATGACTAAATGTAAACCCCACATTATATTCATTAATAAGACTTCATCTTTCCAGCATGCTTCAGTTCAAGCCAACCCTAATCAAAGCCCCACATTAAAAAATCACTTCAAATATCAATTTCAACTCTCAGTCATCCAAATTCAACTTTCTCCACTGCCCGACTTCTATCTAAATAATATTCTTTGAGTTGAGTAAATAAAGGACATACCTTTAACCCATCTACAGGCTGTACTGGTGATATTTGAGGTGACACCATGCAAAAAAATGGTAACAGACAGCGCAGGACAAAAGGGCAGTACAGTGCAGAAACACGCACGTGGATTTTCACACATCTGTATGACAGTAAAGCAGAAGAGTCAAGTAAAGAGAGTGGGCTATCCGGCATATATTTCAAGGCAGAGAGAATTAAAAAGCAAAGAGGTATCAGTTGAACTATAAATCACTCAAAAAAACAATGGGCACGATATAGTCACTGTTCGGGGGAGCCAAGATGGCGGCGCCGGGAGAACAGCGCTTCTGAGCAGCAGGACAGCACTCTCCGTGCAGAGACCAGGAGACTGAACTCGGGGCCCTGAAACTACATCTATCGTGTTTCCCAGGTGAGGGGAGGCTCCTACTGCGGGGGAATCTGTCGGGTCCACTCACGGCTACCCAGCCAGAACCCGGAAGAAATCCGGGGTAACTCGGGCTTTGTGTCTCTGGGCTGGAGCCGTAAGCGGGCGTGTCCCAGTCACTTTCCCAGGCTGATCCGTGGGCACAAGGGTACCTGAGACTAGGAGTCCCAGTCGTGGGGGGACCCCACGGGGAAGCAGGGTTGCTGGTCTGATCGCAGGTCACCCAGTCTTTTCCCCGGAAGGTCTCTGCCGCCATCACAGCCTAGCTCCTGCCACGCGCGGAGAGCTTTGCACTCAGCTCAGCAGTACAGACAAGCTGCGCGCCCCAGTACAACAGGGACTGGGAACCCCTGTCCGGAGAGGACCCCAAAGAGAAGGAAGAAACCGTGCTGCTGGGGTCACCTAGGGAAAGGCTAGCAGACTGCAGATCACAAACAGGTGAGTACGGCCAGCCATCACAGATCTGGGCCCAAATAGAGAGCACAGAGTGATTGGAAAGAGCTCCCGCAGACTAGCAGGTGGGCGCACACTCCACCAGCTCAGAGGCCTGCTTCGTACCAACTATTCCTTACAGACAGAACTGAGTGCCCCAAGACACCAGAGCAGTACTCACCCGCCACAGATTACCTCTTGGGTTCTGGGGCACAGAGCCCCAACCTCAGACCTACAAAAGACCAGGAACCCTGAGATCAACCCCCAGATACTGCTCCAAGGGGCAACCAGTTATCCCTAACAAAACCGACCAAACCACGGGACACACAGGTTACAGCAGCTGATCACTAAATTTAGAGCAAGAAACCCAGACGGAGGGCAGCTGTCTCCAGGACTTCTCCTGGTGAGAGGAGAGCCCTCTTGACTAATCAGGACCACAGTTACCACCCAGGTCTCTATGCCTGAGGTGAGCTGTAGCAACTCCTGAAAAACACCAGACATCCAGGGACTATACCCAAAAAGCTGGGAAGGCTTCCTTTAGGAAAAACCATCTTCCTGCCAAAGGGATTCTCTCCACTACAACAGTCCAGGAACAACCAGAAACTAAATTCAAACAACTAAGATAGCCCAATGGGTAGAGGACAGCGTAAAAGTTCAACCAACAAAAGCCAGAGCATTATGGCATCTCCAGAACCCAGTTATCCAGGGGCAAATAACCCTAGACACCCCAGCATAAATGAAATTCAAGGAGACGACCTAACATCTATGCTCAAGAAGATGATAACAGAGGAAACAAATAAAATACGAAAAGAAATAGAAGAAGCTGCAGCCAAATGGTATGTGGCCTTTAAAGAGGAAATGCTTAAATCACTGAATGAAATAAAAGAAACAGTGGATTGTTCAAACAACTGAAGGAATTGACGGAAAAACATGAAAATACAGTCAGACAGGGGAAGGAAACCAACAAAATAGCTCAAGACCTGAAGATAGAATTGGAAAAATTAAAAAAAAAAAACACAAATGGAAGAAATTGTGGAGAGAAAGAACTTAGGGAAGAAAGCAGGAACTACAGAAGTTAGCATAACCAATAGGCTACAAGAAATGGAAGAAAGAATCTCAGGTGTGGAAGATACAATGGAAGAAATAGATGTATCTGTCAAAGAAAATGATAAATCTAAAAAATTCCTGACACAGACCGTATAAGAAATTCAAGACAACATAAAAAGACAAAACCTAAGAATAATAGGAATAGAGGAAAAAGAAGATTCCCTGCACCAAGGCCCAGAAAATATTTTCAACAAAATCATTGAAGAAAATTTCCCCAACTTAAAGGAGAGGCCAATAAGAATACAAGAGGCCTATAGAACACCCAATGAATTAGACCAGAAAAGAAAATCCTCAAGCCAAATAATAATCAAAACTGTAAGTATACAGAACAAAGAAAAAATACTAAAAGCTGCAAGAGAAAAAGGCCAAGTAACATATAATGGCAAACCCATTAGAATCACACCTGACTTTTCAACAGAGACTATGAAAGCCAGAAGGGCCTGGACAGATATCATGCAGACCCTAAGAGAACACAGATGTCAGCCCAGGCTACTATACCCTGCAAAACTCTCAGTCCTCATAGACAGAGAAAACAAGATATTCAATGACAAAAACAAATTTCAACAATACCTACAAACAAATCCAGCATTACAGAACACACTGGAAGGGAAAATAAAACCCAAGAAAGCTAGCTACATTCAAGAAAACACAGGAAATAAATAACCCCACTACAGTAAAACAAAAAGCAACCAAGCACACAACCCTATGACCACAGCCAACATCAAATTCAAAGGCTCTAACAGCCACTGGTCATTACTCTCTCTCAATATCAATGGCCTTAATTCTCCAATAAAAAGACACAGACTAACAGAATGGATGCGTAAACAAAACCCAGCAATCTGTTGTATACAAGAAACACACCTAAGTCACAAAGATAGACATTACCTGAGGGTAAACGGATGGAAGACGGCTTTTCAAGCAAATGGATGCAAGAAGCAAGCAGGAGTAGCCATTCTAATATCTGATAAAATAGTTTTTCAACCAAAATTAATCAAAAGAGATGGGGAAGGACACTTCATACTCATCAAGGGAAAATTCCACCAAGAAAACATCACAATCCTGAATATCAATGCCCCAAATACAACAGCAACCACATATGTGAAAGAAACATTGATAAAAATTAAACCACATATAGATCCCCACACACTAATAGTGGGAGACTTCAACACCCCACTCTCAACAAGGGACAGGTCAACAAAACAGAAATTAAACAAAGAAACAATATCTCTAACAGAGGTCATGAATCAAATGGACCTAACAGATATTTACAGAACCTTACACCCAAACACAAAAGAATTTACCTTCTTCTCAGCACCTCATGGAACCTTCTCCAAAATAGACCACATAGTTGGTCACAAAGCAAGCCTCAACAAATACAGGAAGATTGAAATAATCCCTTGTATCCTGTCTGATCACCATGGAATAAAGCTGGACCTCAGTAACAACAGAAATAGCAAAAAGCCTACACATACATGGAAACTGAACAACTTGCTACTAAAAGACAGCTGGGTCAGGGAAGAAATAAAGAAAGAAATTAAAATCTTCCTAGAACTCAATGAAAATGAAGACACAACATACCCAAACTTGTGGGACACAATGAAAGCAGTGCTAAGAGGAAAGTTCATAGCACTAAGTGCCTTCAAGAAGAAATTTGAGACAGTGCATTCAAGCAACTTAATGGCTCACTTAAAAACCCTAGAAAAAGAAGAAGCAGACACACCAAGAAGGAGCAGACGGCTGGAAATAATCAAACTCAGGGCTGAAATCAATCAATTAGAAACAAATAAAACAATAAGATTCAACGAAACCAAGAGCTGGTTCTTTGAAAAAATCAACAAGATAGACAAACCCTTAGCCAAGCTAACTAAAAGGCAGCGAGACACCATCCAAATCAACAAAATCAGAAATGAAAAAGGGGACATAACTACAGACACTGAGGAAATCCAAGCAATCATTAGGACTTACTTCAAAAGTCTATACGCAACAAAATTTGAAAATTTAAATGAAATGGACAATTTTCTTGATCGATTCCACTTACCAAAGCTAAATCAGGACCAGGTAAATAAATTAAATAGTCCTATATCCCCCAAGGAAATAGAAGCAGTAATCGAAAGTCTCCCATCCAAAAAAAGCCCAGGACCTGATGGTTTCAGCACAGAATTCTACCAGACATTCAAAAAAGAGCTAACTTCAATTCTCTTCAAACTATTCCATAAAATCGAAACAGAAGCAACATGACCAAACTCATTCTATGAAACCACAGTCACCTTGGTACCTAAACCTCACAAAGACCCAACCAAAAAAGAGAACTTCAGGCCAATCTCCCTTATGAACATTGATGCAAAAATACTCAACAAAATACTCGCAAACCGAATACAAGAACACATCAAAGATATCATCCACCATGACCAAGTAGGCTTTATCCCAGGTATGCAGGGGTGGTTCAATATACGGAAATCCATCAATGTGATCCACCATATTAACAAAATGAAAGAAAAAAACCACATGATAATCTCCCTAGATGCTGAAAAAGCCTTTGACAAAATCCAACATCCATTCATGTTCAAAGTATTGGAGAGATCAGGGATACAAGGCACATATCTAAACATAGTAAAGGCGATATACAGCAAGCCTATAGCCAATATCAAACTGAATGGAGAGAAACTTAAAGCAATCCCACTGAAATCAGGGACAACACAAGGCTGCCCACTCTCTCCCTATCTCTTCAACATAGTGCTGGAAGTCCTTGCTAGAGCAATAAAACAGTTGAAGGAGATCAAGGGGATACAAATTGGAAAGGAAGAAGTCAAATTATCACTATTTGCAGATGATATGATAGTATACGTGAGTGACTCCAAAAGCTCTACCAGGGAACTCCTACAGCTGACAAACACCTTCAGCAAAGTGGCCAGATACAAAATTAACTCAAAAAAATCAGTAGCCTTCCTGTATACAAAAGACAAAAGGGCTGAGAAAGAAATTAGGGAAACAACACCCTTCACAATAGCCACAAATGACATAAGGTACCTTGGAGTAACCCTAACCAAGGAAGTCAAAGACTTGTATGAAAAAATTTCAAATCTCTGAAGAAAGAACTAGAAAAAGATATGAGAAGATGGAAAGATCTCTCATGCTCATGGCTTGGAAGGATTAACATAGTAAAAATGGCCATCTTACCAAAAGCAATCTACAGATTCAATGCAATGCCCATCAAATTACCAACACAATTCTTTACAGACCTGGAAAGAAAAATTCTCAACTTCATCTGGAATAACAAGAAACCCAGAATTGCTAAAACAATCCTCTACAATAAAAGATCTTCTGGGGAGGTATCTCCATCCCTGATCTTAAGTTGTACTATAGAGCAACAGTTTTAAATACTGCATGGTACTGGCATAGAAACAGAATGGTGGATCAATGGAACCGAACAGAGGACCCAGAAATAAACCCACACATTTATGGACACCTGATCTTTGACAAAGACGCCAAAACCATACAATGGAAAAAAGATAGCATCTTCAACAAATGGTGCTGGTCCAACTGGATGTCTACATGTAGAAAAATGAAAATAGATCCATACTTATCACCCTGCACAAAACTGAAGTCCAAGTGGATCAAAGACCTCAACATAAAACCAGACACATTAAATCGGCTTGAAAAAAAGTGGGGAATACCCTAGAACTCATTGGTACAGGAAAAAACTTCCTGAACAGAACCCCATCAGCACAGGCTCTAATAGCAACAATCAATAAATGGGACTTCATGAAACTGAAAAGCTTCTGCAAAGCAAAGGACACCGTCATCAAAACAAAGCGACCGCCTACAGATTGGGAAAGAATCTTCACCAACCCTTTATCTGACAGAGGACTCATATCAAGTATATATAAAGAACTAAAGAAGCTGAAAAGCAGCAAACCAAGTAACCCACTTAAAAAATGGGGAACATAGCTAAACGGAGAATTCTCTATAGAGGAATACCGAATGGCAGAGAAGCACTTAAAGAAATGCTCAACCTCATTAGCCATTAGGGAAATGCAAATCAAAACAACCCTGAGATTTCACCTTTCACCCATGAGAATGTCCAAGATCAAAAACTCAAGTGACAACACATGCTGGAGAGGTTGTGGAGGAAGAGGAACCCTTCTCCACTGCTGGTGGGAATGTAAACTTGTACAACCACTCTGGAAATCAATCTGGCGTTTTCTCAGACAACTAGGAATAGTGATTCCTCAAGATCCAGCCATACCACTCCTGGGCATATATCCAAAAGAGGCTCAAGCACACAAAAAGGAAATTTGCTCAACCATGTTTGTAGCAGCTTTATCTGTAATAGCCAAAACCTGGAAAAAACCCAGATGCCCCTCAACTGAAGAATGGATGCAGAAATTGTGGTACATCTATACAATGGAATATTACACAGCAATGAAAATTAAGGAAATCATGAAATTTGCAGGTAAATGGTGGGATCTGGAAAGGATCATCCTGAGTGAGTTGTCCCAGAAGCAAAAAGACACACATGGTATATACTCACTCATATAGACATACAACATAGGACAAACCCACTAAAACCTGTGCATTTAAAGAAACTAAGCAAGAGAGAGGACCCTAACTAAAATGTCCAATCCCCATCCGGAAAGGCAAAGAGGATGGACATCAGAAGAAGAAGAAAACAGGAAACAACCTAGGAACCTACCACAGAGGGCCTCTGAAAGCCTCTGCCCTACTGACTATCAAAGCAGATGCTGATGGGCAACTGTTGGGCAGAGTGAATGAGATTTTATGTAAGAACTGGGAAATAGTAAGAGCTGGAGAGGACAGGGTCTACACAAGGAGAGCAACAGAACAAGAAAATTTGAACACAGGGAACTTCCTAGAGACTCATACTCCAACCAAGGACTATTCATAGAGATAACCCAGAACCCCTGCACAGATGTAGCCCAGGGCAGTTCAGAGTCCAATTGGGTTACATACTAATGTGAAGAGGGACTGCCTCTGACATGAACTGACTGGCCTGCTCTTTAGTCACCTCCTCCTGAGGGGGAGCAGCCTTACCAGGCCATAGTAGAGGACAATGCAGCCACTTTTGATGTGAACTGATTGACTAAGATCAGAAAGGAGAGGGGAACCTCCCCTATCAGTGGACTTGGGGAGTGGCATGCATGCAGAGGGAGGAGGGAGGGTGGGATTGGGAGGGGAGGAGGGAGGGGCTTATGGGGGATGCAGAATGAATAAAGTGTAATTGATGAAAAATTTTAAAAAAAAGGAAAAAAATAATTTAAGAACCTTAAATGACTTTCAAAAGTGGAGGAAAACATGGAGTTAGTCAATTTACATGGAGCATGTCTCGCCCCTGGGGGCAATGGTCTCCTGAACCTACTCAGACCTCGGACACCACCACTGCTAGTTCTAGAACTGATGCAGGATGTTCCAACGAGGGGGTTAAGGCTTCTCATATTTCCTGTAAGCCCATACCTGTTTGTTTATATCCCCCATTTTTATTCATTATTAGCCAGATAGAGCCAAGTAATTGTGGTAATGATACTTGCTTTTTTGCCCAATGCTGGAATGCTAGTAAATTTACTAGCTGGTTACTTGCATGCCTCACTGGGTGCCTGTGCCCGTTGATGCCCCTCACGTTATGACTCTCTTCAGACAGAAAAGGGATCTTGGAGTTACAGCCGCCATTGTTACTGCCATCTCATTGGAGGCTGTTGGAGCTACCACCGCGGCATTAGCCAGGAGTCATACTGTGCAGACTGCTCAGACCCTGAATAACCTTTTAGCCAATGTAGCTCATGCCTTAGATGTACAAAATGGAATTAATGCTCAACTAAAAGGAGGTTTGATGATGTTCAATCAGAAGATTGACCTCGTGCAGGAGCAAATTGATACCCTATGGCAAATCACTCAACTTGGCTGTCAATGAAAGTATGCTGGACTTTGAGTCACTAGCATACAACATGAGAATTTTCCCTGTGTTGCAAATCTGTCTAAACAGTTGTCTAGCTATATTTTAGGTAATTGGACTGAAGAATTCGATACTACGATGGAGCAGCTGAGAGTGGCCATTGTCACGGTAAATTCTACCAGAGTGGACGCAGGACTAGCCACAGGATTATCATCATGGATTGCTGCAGCCATGAATCATCTGAAGGAATGGGTGGGCTTGGGAGCATTAGCAGGCCTTCTGGTGTTGGTCTCCTTGGTTTGCCTGTGGTGTATATGCAAGATTAGAGTCTCACAACAGTGTAATACAGCCATGACCATTCAGGCCTTTACAACCATTGAAGCAGGACAGTCTCCCCAAGCATGGTTGGCTACCATAAAAAGCCAAAATGTTATGCTCAGGATGCGAGGCTAAGCACTGCACTCAGGGTCAGCCGCTTTGGACCCAGAGAAGAGCATGTCTGATTGCATGGGGGTTGATGCCCCAGGTCCCGCCTCTGAGAAAAACGTATCGGATGGGTCTGATGCTCTTTGGGTGGATGACACCTAAATGAACATTGGTACAAAGTCCCAATTTATTTCTAATATCAGAGATCAGACCTCTACTCTTGCCTGATGCATCTAAAACAAAAAGGGGGAACTGTAGAGAGCTGCGTAATGCCGAGCCTTAAAGATGGAGCTGGCTTCCACCTTCCACCTTCCCGATGGTGAGTGCTCTCTGTCACGAACAATTCCACATTTGGCTAAGGCTGAGGATCTGGCTTGCTTCCATGTATGTGGACCTATCTGCATTGCCCACGTAGCATGCTGGGGTTGGCTACCCAGAGACTATTTAAGCTGTGGGCTGGCTTTCCCCAGGTTCAGATGATTGTTCAAGGTTCCTGAATAAATTGCATTGAAAAAAAAAAACAATGGGCACATATAGATACGTATGCATATATGCACATGGCACTCACATAAACACATGTTCACAGGTATAAGTAAACATACAAACATAAAAAGGGTGTGCTTTACCACAAAGCATCCTCTAAAAGATAAACCTGATCAAAATCTAATTAATCACACACTAGTGAACACACTAGGCCAAACAGGTTGCACCATATGTACATTAACTTTGGAAAAACATCTCTTTGGGAAAACTTCTCAAAATAAACGAACCTTAGTTTCTGATACAAACACTTACTTTTGTGAGCTGGGTGTGCTGGTACATACCTTTAATCCCAACACTTTGGAGGCAGTTACTTAGTGGAATTATCTTCTATGACAGAGCAAGTTTTAAAACCTTCATTTTTTTTTTTTAATTTATTAGTTCAGAGAAGTTCTTAAGAGCACAAACTGCAGAGCTGGAACCTGGACTCTGCCTTGTATTAGCTCTGCTAAAACCTTCATTTTTTTTTCTCCTTCCTGAAAATGAACAAAGACAAATGAAGCAACCATTTAAACCTACATTACCTAATGGTAATAAAGTTATATATATATATATATATATATATATATATCACATAAATACTGCCTGGCATAATGACCTTCAGGAATGATTTTGGAGGCTGGGGAGATAGCCCAGACAATAAAGTGCTTGCCACATACTCAGAAGAACCTAATTTGATACCCAACACCCAAAGTCATGGCTGAATGTTAAAGAATGAAAATAGATCCATATTTATCATCTTGCACAAAATTCAACTCCAAATGGATAAAGGACCTCAACATGAAGCCAGATACAGTGAATCTGTATAAGAGACAATAGTATGTTCCTGAACTCGTTGGTACAAGAATCAACTTTTTTGAGCAGGACATTGATATAGCACAGGAACTAAGATCAGCAATCAATAAATTGAACCTTACAAAACTTAAATTTTTCTGTATGGCAAAGAACACCATAGTTCGGGCAAAAGTGGAAACCTGCAGAGTAGGAAAAAAAGGTCATTACCAATTACGTATCTAATGGATGGTTACTATCTAAAATATGTTTAAAAAAACTAAAAAGAAAAGGAAAAAAAGAACATCAAGAAAATAAGTAACCCAATTTTAAACTGGGGTACAGAACTAAGCAGAGAGTTCTCAAAGGATGAAACACGAGTGACTGAGAACCACGTAAAGAATTGTTCAACATCCTTCGCCATCAGGAAAATGTAAATTAAAATTATATCTTATACAACTTATAATGGCCAAGATCAATAAAAGAAATGACATCCCATAATGACCAAGATGCAGAGTAAGAGGGAACATTTACTGAGTGCTGCTGAGAGTGCAAACTTGTACAGCCATTATGGAAATCTGTGTGGATGTTCCTCAGAGAGATGGAAATAGATCTACTACCAGATCAAGCTATGCCACTCTTGGGTGTATAGCCAAAAGACTCTATATGCTACTGCAGAAATACTTGCTAATCCATGGTCTTTGCTGTTCCATTCATAATCGCCAGAACCTGGAAATAGCCAAGATGTCCATCGACTGATGAATGGATAAGGAAAATGCTGTATATAAACACAATGTACAGGAATGGTTACATCTTATTGAGTCACTAGACAGAGAGAACCCATGGAAACCACTAGGCTCAATTCTTTCTTTGTCCTGTTTGCTGGCTTCTTTCTCCCTCTGTGTATTATAATCACAAATGCAGTAGATACATTCACTTTACTGAAGAGTTAGGATGGCACCATGACACCCCCAAGAAATGCAGGCCTTCCCATAGGAGTGACTTCATATCAATTTAACCAACTTACAAGCTTCATTTTTTTCTTTTTGCCAGTGGTCTACAGTAACTCTCTGCTCCTGTGATTCTTCTCTTCTGACAATCACTTTTTAAATCTATTCACAATTATTATTTTGCAAAGCTTCTTTTCTACTAATTCAAAAAATCTAAAACTAGTGTTTTACCCACTCTTTCGACCTTCAAAACCAAAGTTTTGGCTTCTTTTACTGTCTTTACTCATTAGGTCCCAACCTTTCTTTGGATACTGTACTAACTGTTTTTGTTTTTGTTGTTGTTTCAATTGGATGCAAACGTAAACATATCTGTAAAGAAAGAATCTTAATTGAAAACTAATGCCTCAATAAGGTTGGTCTGTAGACAAATCTGTGGGTCATTTTCTTGATTAATGATTGATGGGGGGAGGCTTTGCTCATTATGGGCTTCACCTGCCCTGGGCAAGCAGTCCTGAACTATATAAATGTGTAGGCTGAGCAAGCCCTGGGGAATGAACCTGCAAAATGCATTCCTCCATGGCCTCTCCTTTGATGCCTGCCTCTGGGTTTCTGCTTTGAGTTCCTGCCCTGACTTCTCACAATGCTAAGCTGTGATGTGCATGATCACAGCAATAGAAACTCTCAACATAAACTCTATGACATATACAGTCTGGAAATGAATTATCTGTGGACTAGGTCTTCCTCACACCACTTACTTTAAAGTACTGTGGATGGTCTAATCACATATTTTATCCATCATTCTATTTCATCTCTTCTGTTTAGATAAAGAACATCTCCTCTGGAAAGTCCTTGTTTGAGGCATTGTGAGCCCCATGGTCTACAAACCTTCTTCCTGATACCTTCCTGTCTGATTGTCTGGTTGTTTAGTTTTTGTGTTTTGTTGTGTTCTGTGGCAGCATTCCATGTACCCTGGGTTGGCCTTGAACTCACTTTTAATTAGATATATCCTTGCACTTCTGGCACTCCTGCTTCCACCTCCCTGTGCTGGGATTACAGGCATGTGCCGACACTCTCAGTGTATGAGGTGCTGGGGACCAAACCTAGGATGTTACACATGCTAGACAAGCACTCTCCCAACTGAGCTGCAGCCTCAGCTCAGTATCCCGATTCTTGACACTCTACCCGTGTAGTACACACTTTTTGTTTGTTTGTTTGTTTGTTTTTTAATTTAACTTTTATTAATTACACTTTATTCATTTTGTATCCCCCCCATAAGCCCCTCCCTCCTCCCCTCCCGGTCCCACCCTTCCTCCCCATTTCTGCATGCATGCCCCTCCCCAAGTCCACTGATAGGGGAGGTCCCCTTCTCCTTCCTTCTGATCTTAGACTATCAGTTCTCATCAGAAGTGGCTGCATTGTCAGGGTTCTAGGTTATCTCCATGAATAGTCCTTGGTTGGAGTATGAGTCTCTGTGTTCAAATTTTCTTGTTCTGTTGCTCTCCTTGTGGAGTTCCTGTCCTCTCCAGCTCTTGCTATTTCCCACTTCTTACATAAAATTCCGTTCACTCTGCCCGCCAGTTGGCCATCAGGCTCAGCATCTGCTTTGATAGTCTGCAGGGCAGAGGCTTTCAGAGACCCTCTGTGGCAGGTTCCTAGGTTGTTTCCTGTTATCTTCTTCTTCTGATGTCCATCCTCTTTGCTTTTCAGGATGGGGATTGAGCGTTTTAGTTAGGGTCCTCTCTTTTTCTTAGTTTGTTTAGATGTACTGATTTTAGTGGGTTTATCCTATGTTGTATGTTTATATGAGTGAGTATATACCATGTGTGTCTTTTTGCTTCTGGGACAATTCACTCACCCATCAGAATGGCCAAGATGAAAAACTCAAGTGACAACACATGCTGGAGAGGTTGTGGAGAAAGGGGAACCCTCCTCCACTGCTGGTGGGAATGTAAACTTGTACAACCATTCTGGAAAGCAATCTGGCGCTTTCTCAGACAACTAGGAATAGCGTTTCCTCAAGATCCAGCCATACCGCTCCTAGGCATATATCCAAAAGAGGCTCAAGTACACAAAGAGGACATTTGCTCAACCATGTTTGTAGCAGCTTTATTTGTAATAGCCAGAAGCTGGAAACAGCCCAGATGCCTCTCAGCTGAAGAATGGATGCAGAAATTGTGGTACATCTATACAATGGAATATTACTCAGCAATGAAAAATAAGGAAATCATGAAATTTGCATGTAAATAGTGGGACCTGGAAAGGATCATCCATGTACACTCTTATAAGCCTATTTAGATGACATCTGTTTCTCGGCAGCCACTTTCCATCTTAACAGAAATCATAAAAGGTTTGATCATGAGCTGTTTCTGAGTCACTCATCCACTTGTGTCTTCATCTCCTCATTTGTCTGCTAGAGATAAGGCCCAAGTGCTTCCAGGAGGAGCTTCTTGTGAAGGCCAGATAAGACAATGCACGCAGAGTGCTCAGGCTCATTCCTAGCATGTAGCAAACACCATCTCTCTGTTTGCTATTATTCTGCTACTTATGTCCCCTGACCACTAAGTCTTACCTCAGTTTGATTTATCTCCAGGTTAAATAGCTACATGGTAGACTATACTAAAAATTTCTAGGACATAAGCCAGCTGCCTTATAGATCGTTGACCTGTGAGTTCGTGTTACCCAACTTAGTTGTTAAACTTCTTGCAATCCTAAAGATTTACTTTTTCTTGTTCTTCTTATACTTGTTGAATTTTACTCTCAAATATAATCTATAAATTACCATTACACGTAAAACTAGAATCCCTTGGAAATTAAGGCCTGGCAGTATTTTAATTTTATTATGGAGCCAAGAAGCTATATCATTCTTCCCTTGAGAGATTAATTCTGAATTTAGACAAGAGCTTAACGTAGTGTGGTTTCTAGACCATAGATGCCCCACAAGTGCTCCCATACTGGTCTTCAGGCTCATCATTTATAGATTGCAGGTTTATAGTGAGACACCATCTGTGATTTTGTTGCTGCCATGATTTCATAATCTTTTATGGTTCATAAAATCCAAATATTACTTCAATGCTACATCATTTGGGTTAATTTTAAATTTTATTTTTATATTTGGCAAAAATGAGCATATGAGAGTATTCAAAAATATGATGGATAGTAACTGACTTGAGATGATCGTGACAGTCAACCTCCTCAATATTTGCACAGGGAAGAACGTTCTTGTTTAATCCACCAAACCACAACCCAGAGCTTTTTTGGGGGGACTAGCTGCATTTGAACATGATAGTGTCTTTCTCTTTCAATCAAAAATCAGATAGACAAAAGCCATAAGTGAAGGACAGAAACCAAAACTTGAGTCATCTGAAGCTATCAACATATTACCAAGATATAACCTATGGATTTGGACCTAGAAAACTATTCAGATAATAGCAACTGAACAATGCCTATACTATTTACTGCCTCCATTTCAAGGTAATCCCTGGTTACTCTAGAAGCCAAATTGACAATGAATAACTTCTCCATTAGGAATATTTTTATGGGGCCCATAGTTATGAGTTCATTTGCTATTCACTGTGGTGCCACATACCATAAAAAATTCATTTACCATTAATGTGAATAAGGTAAATACTCTTTAGTAACTAGTTAATAAACTGAGTGGGGTTCTTTATCCGTCCTAATGTTTTATAAGCAATGTACTTATTTTTGAAATCATCAACGTCTTTTTAGTGTAATTGTAGACAGATAAGTGAAGGATAGATAAATCGATGACAGATTGATAGATAATATATAAAAAGATAGATGATAGAGAGAGAGATGAATGGTTGTTTTATGTTGTAAAAATCCTAAGTATTAAGATTTCTCTGGGTAATGAAAACCCAATGACAAACATCCATGAAGCACAGAGACCAAGTAATTAAACATAAGTATACCCAATTCATAGTAGGACAAAACTGAGTATATTATCCTGACAAATGAAAATCACCAAGTAATACTTTATTTATATACCAAGATCTATGCTTAACTAATAGTGCCATTTTCATCACCATTTTACAGATTAAAAAGCACAAACACTAAGGTAGAAACACTCAGTAAATTGCTTAGGTTGAATGTCATTAACTGAAAAGACTAGAGCTTAAACTCAAGTAATCCAGTCAAAGTCACTGGCATTCTCTGTCAATGGTGTCTCAGCTCTCTTTTACACAGTACCATATGTATCATAAGATACTGTTAATGCTGATTGTCTCCTTGACACAATCTAGAATCGCATAGGAGATGGGTTTTGAGGCATGCCTGTGGGAGATTATCCTTATGACATTAATTGATGTAGGAAGACCTGTATTAACTATACCTGGCACCACTCCCTAGACAAGGGATATGGAACTGCAGAAGCAGAGAAACAGACTTGAACAGCAGCAGTGTGCATTCACTGCTCTCTGCTTCTTGACCATGGATGTGACCAGCTGCTTCAAGATCCTGCCGCCTTGACTTCCCTCTGTGCTTTGCACTGTGAGCCTAAATAAATCATTTCTCTTTTAAATTGCTTTTGCTATAACATTTTAGCACAGCAATGGGAAAAAGACATATATCTATTTCTGTGTATGTATGTGACATCGTGTGTGTGTGTGTGGTTGTGTGTGTGTGTATACTGCATGGTTTCTCCTTCATGTGGCTTTGTTCACTTGTGTGTACATATGTGTGTCCATGTGTGTGCATGCCTGTGAAAGATATCTTTATTGACTTACTTTCCACCTCTATTTTTTTGAGACCAAGTATTTCACCGACCCTTAAAGCTCATCAGTTGGAAAGGCTGACCGTTCAGTGAACTTCAGTTATGTTTGTCTCTTTGCTCTACCCCAACCCCAATATTGGAGTTATATACAAGCACCACCATGCCAAGTTTGTGTCACAGAAGCTGGAGAACCAACCTCAGGTACTCATGCCTTCTCACTGGTGTGTCAACTTGACATAAGCTAGAGTCATCAGAGAGAAAGAAGCCTCACTTGAGGAAAAGCCCTCATGAAATCCTGCTCTAAGGCATTTTCTCTATTAGTGATCAATGGTGGGGGGGGCGTGCCCAGTTCATTGAGAGTGGTGATATCCCTGGGCTGGTCCTAGGTTCTGTAAGAAAGGAGGCTGAGAAACCATGAGAACAAAGCCAGTAAGGAGCTCTCTCCTTGGCCTCTGCATCAGCTCCTGCCTCCAAGTTCCAGCCCTACTTGAGTTCCTGTTCTGACTTCCTCCAATGATGGATTTTGATCTGGAAGTATAAGCCAAATAAACCCTTTCCTACACAACTTGCTTTTTGGTTATGGTGTTTAATCATAGCAATAAAACCCCAACAAAGGTATCATACTTAAAGATCTTACCCACTGGGCCATCTCCTCAATTCTATATATGATGTGCATATGAGAAGATTTGTAGTAAATGGTCAAAACTCCCTGAAGTTTTTAAAAGTGCAACAACTACAGTAGCTTATTAATGCAAGAGCTGACATATACCAGCTATGATCTATGTTGGAAATTTGGGTTGCACTCAGTAATTACTTCTAAGTATGTTACAATTTTTAGTTACTTTCTCATTGCTGTGGTCAATACTCTGGCAAAAGAAAATTGAAGGAGAAAGGGTTTATTTTGTCTTACACTTCAGGGGTGATCCAGTCCCTCACGATGGAGAAGATCCAGCAGCAGGCAGAGAAAATGTGGGAAGAAACAGGAGGCTGGCTCTTCACACTGCTTCCACACTCAGGAAGCAGAGAGTGACCAGGAAGTGGGACCAGGCTATGATGTCTCCAGGCCTGTCCCCAATGACTCGCCTCCTCCACAACCTTCCCAAACAGAGCCACTGAGTGAGGACCAAAACACGTGAGCCTCTAGCCGACATTTCACACTCACATCACAGTAATTACAGGCAGAGGCATTTAGGAAGAATTATGTTTTGAACTCACCTCCCTGAGACACTGCCATGGACAAGAAAATAAGATGAAGAGGGATGTAGAGAAAACAGTTTTCTCCAGCAAAGCTAAGACTCAGCAATGGAAACCAAGTCTGATGGGAGGTAAAGGCTCTTACAGAAGGTTTCCTCTCACCAAATAATGTTTGATGACTTTACAAGCAAAACAAATATCTGAATAGGAAAAAAAAAATGCAGTCAGGCAGGAGGAGGGACAGGACACTTTTGTTTAATGTATTGTGCAAATTATTAATAGATGGTTTTACAAAGGTAAATAAATCATCAGCAAGGGTTTATGACTAAGATAACGTGCCAGGGAAATGTAGTCTGATGCAAAGCAGCCAGGGCATGGCAGAGTAGCACTCTTCACATAGCTTCGGTTTTCCACAGACAAGTGAGGAAATGTAAAAAGTAAGAAACCAACTAATTTAACTTTTTATTTATTTGTTTGTTGTTTTTAAATAAATTGTCAGTTTTTGTTCATTTTTAACTTTTTATTTTTATGTATAGGAGTGCTTTCCCTGCGAGTACATATGTGCCCTGTGAGCATGACCTTGAGGACCATAAGAGGCCATCAGACGCCCTACAGCTAGTTACAGTTATTAGCCACCATGTGCTAGAGAGCGAATACAGGTCTTCCAGAAGAGCAACAATTACTTATAGCCTCAGTTTCATTTTTCCCCTTTTTTTATTATTATCATTTATTACAATTTCTTCAGTTTATCCCAGCTGTGGCCTCTTCTCTTGTCTCCTCCCAATCCTATCCTCCTTTCCTCTTCTTCCTCTGTGCCCCTCCCATAGTCCACAGGTAGGGGAGGACCGCCTCCCCTTCTATCTGACCCTAGCCTATTTAAATATATTTTAAATATTTTATCCTGTGAGACTGCTTTATATGTACACAAATAATTATATTGTGGTCGGATCTTCCTTCCTCTCTCCTTCACACCTCCTCCAGGCTCTCCATCTTCTCCCAACTTCATCTCCTCCTCTACTTTCTTTTCTTTCTTTTTCTGGCTAATGCATCCAGCTAGTGCTTCCCATACACTAAGGAAGGTGGGCTCATCCACTGGGCACACCCCCCAAAGAAATATGACTGCCCTTCCCTGGCTACTATCAACTACCAAGGGGTGTTTAGCTAGGAGCAAAGCTAGTTGTTGTTCGGCGGTTTCTTTTGTTTTTGTTTTTGAAACAATTTTTATTTTTTTATTATTATTAATTATACTTTATTCATTTTGTATCCCCCATAAGTCCCTCCCTCCTCCCCTCCTGATCCCACCCTTCCTCCCCTTTCTGCATTCATGCTCCTCCCGAAGTCCACTGATAGGGGAGGTCCTCCTCTCCTTCCTTCTGATCTTAGTCTATCAGATCTCATCAGGAGTGGCTGCTGTGGCTGGCTATCACCCACCACGCAGGCCAGGCTAATCTCAAATTTATAGCAACCATTCTCCATTACCCTTGTGGGTGCTGAGGCTGCAGCTACGTGCTCCTCTCCTCACCATCAATTCTGCTGTGGTGGTGGTCGTTGGTCGTTTAATTTCCTGATGTGTGTGTGTTGTTTTGTTTGAGGCATAATCTTCCTATGCTGTCCAGGCTGGATTCAAAGCAGCACTTATCTCACCTCCAGCCCTGGAGGCTGTGGTATACCTGCACACTCACGTCTTGTCGTCTGCGTTAGCTTTAAGGACTTGGATTTTTGTCTTTATGCTCTTTATGTTAGAGCAGGTTTAGGTTCACAGAAAAACTGAGAGGTAGTACAAAGGTTTCCTCAGTACCCCCTCTCCTCACGCATGCACAATTTCTCCTGTGATCAATACCCACCCCCAACACACGCGCGCGTACACACACACACACACACACACACACCAAATTGATACCTTTGCAACAATGAGTGAACCTATAATTGACACATAATTACCCAAATTTAACATTTGGGTTTATGGCTCCAGTTATACACATGAGTTTGAACAAATGTGTAATGATACGGTTGCCTTATTATAGTATTATGCAGAGTACTTCATTTTCACTGCCCTAAAGATTCCTCTGCACTCAGCTTAATCATTCTAATCATCCTTGCCCTGGCATGACAACCATTCATCCTTTTGCTCCCTCCATAGACATTTTTTTTTTCCTATTCTGTAATACGGTTGGAATTACACAACAGGAAATCTTTTGTTTGATGTCTCTCACCCATAATTCATGCTGAAGGTTTTTCCATGTTACTTCATAACTTGAAAGTTCACTTATTTGTAGCGCTGAATAGCATTCTGTTGTATGGACATACCATACCTCATTCATTCACGGTCTACTGAGTGACATCTTGAGCTTCCAACTTTCTGAAGCTCTGGCAATTAAAATAAGATGTTCAGAGTTATAAGGGAACATTAGTGTTTAAACGTTTTTAGATTTTATTTTGCTTTTTAATTAAATTTTATTTTGTATATTCATTACAGTTTATTCTCTTTGTATCCCAGCTGTAGCCCCCTCCCTCGCTCCCTCAAAATCTCAGCCTTCCTCCCTCATCTCCTCCTATTCTCCTCTCCAAGTCCACTGATAGGAGAGGTCCTCCTCCCCTTCCATCTGACCCTAGCCTATCAGGTCTCATCAAGACTGGCTGTATTGTCTTCCTCTGTGGCCTGGTTAGGCTGCTCTCCTCTCAGGAGGAGGTGATCAAAGATTCAGCCCCTGAGTTCATGTCAGAGACAGTCCCTGTTCCCCTTACTAGGGAACCAACTTGGATACTGAGCTACCATGGGCCACATCTGACCAGGGGTTCTAGGTTATCTCCATGCATGGTCCTTGGTTGGAGTATCAGTCTCAGAAGAGATCCCTGTGCCCAGATATTTTTTGAACTACAACGAATTACGGCTTCAGTTTGGACACACGATACCAAACCGTCTTATTAGTGCTTCGTCACTTACGTTCCCACTACCCAAGAGTGGAAGAGTCAGCATTTCTCTGCGTGCTGCCAGCACCCGGTGCTGGACTTTAGCCTTTCTACCATGTAAGCTCAGTTTCTCGTGTCTGGTTAAATATGGATGTCTCTGATGACTTAGGATGTGGAACATCTTTTCATGTGCTTACTTGCCGTCTGTATGTCATCCTGGTTAGGTGTCTGTTGAGGTCTGTTCGGTATTAAGTGTTTTCATATATTTGGTATGTTGTCAGATGTGTTTTATGCAAATATTTCCTTCTAGTATGTTTCTTATTGTCTTTCACAGAGCAGAACTTTAATTTTCATAAAGTCCACAATATAATTTCCTTCATGTATCTTGCTTTTGATTTTTAGTCTAAAAATCTGTTAGCAAATTTAGTGTCATCTACATTTTCTTGTTAACTTCTAGGATTTGGGGCTAGGGAAATATATTAGTCTCTAAAAATGCTTGCTATGCAAACATAACAACTCAAGAAACACACTAGCTATTAACTTTCAACCTTCACATGAACATGCATAAACATGCACAAATGCCTATGGACATGTATATAGATCATCCACACACACACAAAAAAACCCTTTAGGCTTTATTATATGACTTTGCAGTTTAAGTGTGTGTGTGTGTGTGTGTGTGTGTGTGTGTGTGTGTGTGCTGTACACTTATGTGCATATGTGTTCATTCATGTGTTTGTATGGGGACCTATGAATGTTAAGGTCAGGGATCCATGTTGGATCCCTCCCTCAATCATTTTCCACCTTATTGTTTGGAGACAGAATCCCTCACTGCACCTGGGGTGAACACTTTACTGACTGATTAATCTCCTTAATCTCTATATTTGAGTTTTACACTTGATCCTGTGATTTACTTTTGAGGGGTTAAGAAAGAATGAAAGTCTAGTTGTTCCACAAACGTTTGTTGAAAAGAATATCTTTCTACATTGTGTTGCCCCTATTCCCCAAAGATCAGTGAGCACCATGTTTGGAAATCTATTCCTGGCCTCTCTACCATGTTCCAGTGCCTCCTTGTAAATTTCTTCACCAGCGTTGCACTGTCTTGATTTCTGCTGGTTTATAACAAGCCTTGTAACTGATGGTGTCAGCAATCCAACTTTGTTCATTAATGCTCTATTATCTAACTAAGCACTGTGCTTTCATGTTTTTACCCATTTGTCAAATCTATGAAAGAGTATGCTATAATTCTTACTGGGAATGCACTAAATGTACCATTTTTTTTTAAATTAACTACTATCCTGACAATATTGAGCCATCCTTTCCATGAACATGGAATACCTTTTCATTTATTTAGTTCTTTGACTTCTGTTCAGAAGGGTCTTGCGATTTACTCATATACATTTAGTTCTAGATTCTCACTATATTCTCAGGCCGAAGCTTGTGATCCTGCTGCTTTAGTGCCCCACATACAGCTACACCACCACACTCACCTACTGACACATTTCCTGCACATATGATGTGCACAGTACACTAATAGTATATGATTTTGTTGCTTTAATGTAAATATCATTGCAATTTAAGATTTCAAATGACTACCTTCATTGCTACTGTGTCAAAGGGAAGAACTCTTGTAAAGTATAACTTTATTAGTTCGATAGTTTAGTGGGAAGGACTACAAATTCTTTACATACATGATCATGTTATTCCCAAACACAACAGCTTTATTTCTTTCTTCTACATCTGTATATGTTACTTCCTTTTCTTGTCTTACTTCATTATCTTGGATTTATAATACAATATTGAGAATATATGATTACAGCGACCATCCTTACTTTGTTTCTTGGTAGAAAAAATTCTAATTTCTTATAAGTAAGTATAATTATTTATGAGATTTTTAAAGATAGGAATTCTTTTTATAAATTATTAATTACAGTTTATTCACTTTGTATCCCAGCTATAGCCCCCTCCCTCATCCCTTCCCAATCTCACCTTCCTATCCTCATCTCTTCCCATTCCTCTCCCCAAGTCCACTGATAGGGGAGGTCCTCCTCCCCTTCCATCTGACCCTAGCCTATCAAGTCTTATCATGACTGGCTGCATTGTCTTCCTCTGTGGCCTGATAAGACTGCCTCTCCCCCTAAGTGGGAGGTGATCAAAGAACCAGCCACTGAGTTCATGTCAGAGACAGTCCCTGTTCCCCTTACTAGAGTACCCACTTGGATACTGAGCTGCCATGGGCTACATCTGAGCAGAGGTTCTAGGTTATCTCCATGCATGGTCCCTGGTTGGAGTATCTGTCTCAGAAAATACCCCTGGGTCCAGATTTTTTGGTTTTGTTGCTCTCCTTGTGAAGCTCCTGTCCCCTCCAGGTCTTTATATCTCCCCCTTCTTTCATAAGATTCCCTGCACTCAGACCAGTTTGGCTATGAGTCTCAGCATCTGCTTTGATACCTTGCTGGGTAGAGTCTTTCAGAGACCCTCTGTGGTAGACTCCTGTCCTGTTTCTTGTTTTCTCCTCCTTCTGATGTCCATCCCATTTGCCTTTCTGAGTGAGGATTGATCATCATACCCAGGTCCTCCTTCTTGATTAGCTTCTTAGGTGTACAGATTTTAGTATGTTTATCCTATATTATATGTCTAGTATCCACTTATGAGTGAGTACATACCATGTGTGTCATTCTGCTTCTGGGATACCTCACTCAGGATGATCTTTTCTAGATCCCACCATTTGCCTTCAAATTTCATGATTTCCTTGTTTTTAATTATGGAGTGGTATTCCATTGTGTATAGGTACCACAATTGGATTTTTTTTAAAATCAGAGGAATTACCTTGTAATTTTAGTTTGCTGAGAGTTTATTTTTTTCATTAATGGGTGATTTTTCTCTTTAATGAGTGATTTTTCTTCCAATGCTTTGTTACTGTTTATCTATTGATATAATCCTGTGATTTCTTATCTGTTTGCCTGTTTATGTGATAGAAGACATTACTGATTTTTAAGTACTGAAGTACCTTTGCATACCTAGAGTAAATCCGCACTGGTTGTAACATATAATTAATAACTATAGGCCAACAAAACGTTGGGCACCTTTTGTTACTGACTTGTTAATGGTTTGTAGATCTATATTCAACAAAAATATTGCCCAAAGGTTTCTCTTTTTTAGTGTTCAGGTTGGACATGAGGGTAATGCAGGTCTCATAGAATGAGTAGAATGAGTTAAGTATCATTCGCTGCCATCTGAAAGAGATGGAGGGGAAATGGTGTAATTTTTTCCAAATGCTTGATAAAATTTACTCTCATCAAAAACATACCTTGCTCTATTACTTTCTAATTTTTGGAAGCTAATTAATTTTTTATCTAATATTTTTTATTTTTAGATTAATTAATGATGCCTAATTCTTTGTCAGTTTTGACAGACTGCATCTTTAAAAAAACTGGTCCACTTTTTCCTCAGTGCTAGATTTGTGAACATAGATTATGCCTAGTGTTCCTTTTTTACATTATTAATTATTTATTTTTACAATTTATACATTTTATATCCCGATTGTAGGCCCCTCCGTCAACTCCTCCTGGTTCCACTGTTCCTCCCTCTTTCCCTCTATCCCCTTCCCCTAATCCACTGAAAGAGGAGTTCCCCTCCCCTTCCATCTGTCCTTAGCTTATCAAATCTCATCAGGATTGCTTGGATCCTCTTTTTCTGTAGTCTGGCAAAGCTGCATCGCCAGGAGGAAGTGATCAAAGAGAAGACAATTGATTTCATGCCAGAGGCAGCCCCTACTCCCCTTACTTGGACACCCACATGGAGACTGAGCTGCCATGGGCTACATCTGAGCAGGAGGTCTAGGTCTTCTCCATACCTGGCCCTTGGTTGGTGTATCAGTCTCTGCAGGACCCCGTGGGCCCAGATTTTTTAGTTTTGTTGGTCTCCTTGTGGAGCTCTTATCTCCTCTGTGTCCTTCTTATAACTTTTCTTTGATGTTTACAAGATCTGTGGTTATGTCTTTTTCATCATTTCTGACACAAACATTGATGTCCTCTGTCTCTTCATTCTTAGTTTGACTAGGAATGTAATGGTTTTATTAAATCATTGGATTTTTGTTTCACTGACATTTTTAATGTTTTTCTATTTCATTTATTATCATACAATTCTATTCCTTTATTATTTTCATCCTATTATTTGTACTCGTTAGATTTGATTTGTACTTTTCTAGTTTCTAAATCGGAATCTCCGATTATTGGTTTGCTATCTTTTTCTAATGCATATATTCAATGCTATAAATTTCACTCTAGGTCCTTTTTATTAAATAGCACAAAAATTGATAATTTGTGTCAGGAAGGCCATTTAAATAATTGCCTGAATTTCTCAAAATGTCTTTTTTCATTACATCTCACAT